>NC_063067.1:21625703-21783098 GCF_018812025.1 Megalobrama amblycephala
TTTTCATTTAGTAGAAACTTAAATTTGATCTGTTCCTCGCACAAAGATTTTGTATTACTTCAGTAAATGAACCATTTTTATGGTGCTTTTTTGTCATTTGTGGAGCTTGACAATGTCAGGAAGAAATTCATTAATGTTTGTAATGATATGAATCAAAGATGATTGTATTCATTTTTGGGTGAACTAATACTCCTTTAAATGACGTTTTTAGAACTTGAAGAACAGTCGAACTTGACTGTTTTTACCAGCAGGTGGCAGCATTTACCATATTTAAGTTTACAGTTTTCAGTATGTCAACTTACTGAGCTCAGAACTTTGAATTCTACTTTACTTTTTTGTTCTGAAATGTGAAGATCTAACAAAAGATAAAATCGTATATTAAAAATATATGCTAAAAATCCACATTATTTGTTTACTTACAGAAATTCAGTTAAACTCTTATCAGGTCATTAATGGCTCCATGATGTGTTTGTGTGTATTTGTAGGCTTGTGCCCATCTCCCGGTATTACCCTCTGCGACTGCATTGCGTCAGAGCGATGATCCTACTTTCTGGCAACACCAAGACATTTGTGCCCGTCCTGCCCTATCTGCTAGAGGTGAGACTGGCATATCATACCATCATCACAGTCACTATTCTGATGTCTTCCTAGCATCTCTCTGGCTGCCCTTGAATAAACAGGTTCCCATGTGGATGGACGTGTACCCATGGCGATTGTCATCACAGTTGTCCCGCTTTTTACAGCTTTTACAATTAACTATAAAACTTCATTATGCTCTGACCTTTCATCACATCTGAAGCACAATAACAAGAATTCTTCATATGAAGAACCTGCCAACTAAAGAGTCAATTACTGAGGTCAACTAGCTTTATTTGCTCTAATATTTGTAACCTGGTTTCTTTTAACGGATATTACTTAAGAAATCCAATATTTCAGAGGGATTTACCATGCTAACAATGTGATGTGGTTTAGAGTGCTGATAGACTGTGAGCGCTGTAAACTCTGTCTAAAATCATTCCTTTAAAGGTGCCCTAGAATTAAAAATTGAATTTACCTTGTCATAGTTGAATAACAAGAGTTCAGTACATGGAAATGACATACAGTGAGTCTCAAACACCGTTGTTTCCTCCTCCTTATATAAATCTCATTTGTTTAAAAGACCTCCGAATAACAAGGGCGAATCTCAACATAACACTGACTGTTACATAACAGTCGGGATCATTAATATGTACACCCCCAATATTTGCATATACCAGCTCATGTTCAAGGCATTACTCAAGGGCAGGCAGTATTAACGTCTGGATCTGTGCACAGCTGAATCATCAGACTAGGTAAGCAAGCAAGGACAACAGCGAAAAATGGCAGATGGAGCGATAATAACTGACATGATCCATGATATCATGATATTTTTAATGATATTTGTAAATTGTCTTTCTAAATGTTTCGTTAGCATGTTGCTAATGTACTGTTAAATGTGGTTAAAGTTACCATCGTTTCTTACTGTATTCACGGAGACAAGACTGTTGTTATTTTCATTTTTTTAAACACTTGCAGTCTGTATAATTCATAAACACAACTTCATTCTTTATAAATCTCTCCAACAGTGTGTAATGTTAGCTTTAGCCACGGAGCACCATCAAACTCATTCAGAATCAAATGTAAACATCCAAATAAATACCATACTTACGCGATTAGACATGTTGCATGACAAACACTTTGTAAAGATCCATTTTGAGGGTTATATTAGCTGTGTGAACTTTGTTTATGCTGTTTAAGGCAAGCGCAAGCTCCGTGGGCGGGGAGCACGAGAATTTAAAGGGGCCGCAGCCTGAATCGGCGCATGTTTAATGATGCCCCAAAATAGGCAGTTAAAAAAATGAATAAAAAAAAATCTGTGGGGTATTTTGAGCTGAAACTTCACAGACACATTCAGGGGACACCTTAGACTTATATTACATCTTTTAAAAAGACGTTCTACGGCACCTTTAACTTCACTGCCATCAAAGTAGTTTTTTGTATTAAGTCTACCATTTTCAACAATAGAAGACCATTTGAGACATTTTTTTCCCACTTATGTCACTTTGGCAGTTCTGCCTATTGTATAACATTAAGCAAACACACTAACATTTATAAGTTAAGTTTCAGTTAATTTTTTTAAAGGACTTAATACTTTTATTCAGCACGGACTCATTAAATTGACCTAAAGTCAGAGTAAAGAGTAGACATTTATAATCTTACAAAAGGTTTCTATTTCAAATAATTATATTCTTTTGGACTTTATTTTCATCAAAGAATCCTGAAAAAAAAAAAAAAGTATGAGGATTTACACAAAAATATTAAGCAGCAGAACTTTTTTCAACATTGATGTTAATAATTGTATAATAATAAATGAAGAGTTCAGATGCAAAAGCCACTAAACACCATCCTCGTCAAAAGTGAGATAATGATATTGAGCGAATGCTTTCCGCACATAGTATACGTTCATCAAATGCTTTCGCTTCAAATCTGCTAAATCCCAGCGTCAACCCATTCAGAAATACTGGCTCGTTGGCAGAAACCACAGAAGAACCAATCGGAAGATGCGAATCAAATCATGATTTCAAGATGAATGACTGTGTGTATCAGGCGGCTTTCCAAAAATTTTTGGTAACACTTTATAATAACTGCACACTATGAAGCATTAGTTAAGCATTAGTTAATAGTTATTTCATCACTTATAAAGCATTAATAGACATTAGTAAGTAGTTTATAAATACAGCTATAATTGCTTTATTCTTGATTTATAAGCATATCTAGAATGTGTTTAATAATTGTATTTTCATACTTTATTAATAATCAATTTATCATTTCTAAATTATTACATTATTTACAAACCAGTTATTTAGGAGTTGTCAGTAGTTCATTTAGTAAGTGTAAGTAAATGATTAATAAATTATTTAAACATTCATTTATACATCTTATTATTTAGACACATAGTAATAGTTACTTAGTGTGTTAGTAAATGTTTTATTAACACATATTCCTACTGCAATTCATGATTAATTCAGGTAGTTATAAAACGTTTAGAAGTAGTCAGTTAACTATTTTTGTGAGCTCATCTAAAGTGAGGACTATTTATGCTTTGTAAAGCTTTTATAAATGAGATTTAAAGGTTCAGTGATCTTCTGCACTGCTGTTCTCTAATGTTTTAAAGTTAGTACCGAGGTAGTTTTGACACTAGGAATATGTTAATAAAGCATTTATTAACACACTGAGTAACTAATACTATATGTCTAAATAATAAGATGCATAAATGTACATTTAAATATTTTATTACTCGTTTACTTACACTTCCTAAATGATCTTATGAACCACTGACAACTCCTAAATTACTGGTTTGTGAATAATGTAATACATAATTTAGAAATGATAAATTGATCATTAATAAAGTATGAAAATACAATTATTAAACTCATTATAGATATGCTTATAAATCAAGAACAAAGCATGTATAGCTGTATTTATAAATGCTTACTAATGTCTATTAATGTTTTATAAATGATGAATTAACTATTTACTAATGCTTAACTAATGCTTCATAGCGTGAGTTATTCTAAAGTGTTACCAAATTTTTTTTTTCCCCAAACGTTTTTATCATGTTTTGTCATTAGTGGCAATGACAGGATTTTGTAAGTAGCAAGTAAACACAACAGTGTTCCTTTTGCTGCTATAAAAACTAACAGAAAGGGACGTTTTACTATGTCTTGTTGTCCAAAGAGGTGGACTTATCTGGTTTTGCAGCAAAAGGCAGTCACATTTGCTAAATACCAATTAATTGAATAAAGTGGCATTTTTAAAAATAAGGCATTTCAATAACTGACTAACAGCCTTTTTATTGCCATTAAAATGAAATTACTGAGCCTAAACATAGGAGCATGGTAAGAAATGCTCATTTAAAAGAAAAGATGTCAGATGGACTTTTTGATGTCAGATGGAGGTTTTTGCAATGGAACTCTTCAAATGTTTCTTGAGCAGCAAATCAGCATATTAGATTGATTTCTGAAGGATCATGTGACACTTAAAACTGGAGTAATGATGAATTACAAATTAAAATATATTAAAACGTTATTTTAAATTGTAATGTTTAACAATAATATAGTTCTTACTATATTTTTAATCAAATTAATGCAGCCTTGGTGAGAATAAAAATTTTACCAACCCCAAACATTTGAACAGTACTGTAGCTATTTATAAACAAACTCACATTTGGCCATGTTTCACAATTCCTGATGGATAAAACCAATTCCAGCCTTAATCTGTCAGATTACAGAACTATGGTGGGTTGTTGACAGAGAATGGAGTTTACTTTACAGTATGGACTCTCCCTAATATCGCATCTGGTTGGAGACTAATTATTAAGAAAACCCACCGACTAGTCACTATTGGAAAATGGAAAACCAAAAAGTAAGACAAGACAAGACAAGCTACGCAAACGGTCGACAACCTTTGAATTAAAGACTAAAAGACAAGACAGGAGAGATCAGAGTGTGCGGTCTGCATGAACGCGCATCCTAATGTGTGCGAACGCTGCGCATCTTCGTTTTTGGGAGAAGTAGAGGTCACAAACTGTCAACATTTTCCACAGTGTGAGGCGAGTGACAAAACGTGTGTGTTTGTGTGTGGCTGGCGTGGGCCCCTGCGGTGACAGCTGTTGTGAGAATAGAAGCGTGGAGGCGACAGCAGCCGAGACCAACGGAAGGGAGGGATGGGGGATAGGGGGGTGGTCACTGCTTGGCTGCGATCTCCCACCAGTCCTGACCATACTGCGATAAAGCCTTGGGGGGGAAGAGCGTACGTGTGTGTCCGTATATGTGTGTGTGTGTGTGTGTATGAGGGAGGTCTGTGGTTCTCACTCAGCTCTCAAACGTGTTGCGCAGACCACATCCTCTGTCAGTGTGGCGACTCCCACCGACCCCCTTCTTGCTCCCTGTGTTTATTTGTGATGCAGTCCACTTCCTGTTTTCGCACTCATGTTAAAAGTAGGCGTGCAGCGATGTAGAGTAGGGCATCTCTCTTTATTTTTCTCTTTTCCCGCTCTCTCTCTCTCTCTCTCTCTCTCTCTCTCTCATTTTATCTGAGCTCTATGATTTTGAGTTTCCTGTTGCAGTAGCCCCTGAGCGTATCAGGTTGGGACCATGCGCCACCACTTCCTTCTGTGTCCCGCAGGCGACACCACATCCGTTGTTTGTACAGACCAGCCGTCCATGAGCACATACACACACCTCGCTGGTTCTGAATGACCTCGTCAAGCACTTTTAACTGCTCTCAAATGCAGAAGCACGGAGTCATGTGAGAAGTCACAACCATGTACCAAAGTATGCGGCCTGATTGTTTGCAGGCGTGACAGCAGGTTTCAGTCATTAGTTGTGGAATAAGTATGGTGAAAAGTATTCATTCTAGTTCATTGCCTGCCATTTTTTCCTCTCTTTTTTTTTGAATAATTTTATAATAATTAAAAGCCAACAAGTTACTTTTACTACATGGCAGATTTTGGTAACATTGTTTTGCACTTCCAGCTTTATGGGCAAGTTAAAGTAGTATTAATACAATAAAATTGGCAAATCAGATACATTTTAATGAATCATTTCATGCAGACTGTTCATGTACACTACTGTTCAAATGTAAATGTTTTTGAAATAAGTCTCATATGCTCAACAAGGCTGCATTTATTTGATCAAAAATACAGTAAAACAGTTATATTGTGAAATTTTCTATTTTATTATATTTTAAAAAGTTATTTATTCTTGTGATGTCAAAGCTGAATTTTCAGCATCATTACTCCAGTCTTCAGTGTCACATGATCCTTCAGAAATCATTCTAATATGATGATTTGCTGCTCAAGAAACATTTCTTATTATTATCAATGTTAAAAAGGGTTGTGCTGCTTAATGTGTTTGTGAAAACAGTGAAATCTTTTTAGGATATCTTTTTAGAAATGTTTTGTAATGTTATAAAAGTGACTTCTTATCAATTTAATGCATCCTTGCTAAATAGAAGTATTCATTTCTTTCAAAAAATAAAAAATAATGCAAACCTTTGAATGGTGGTGTAAATTAAAAAATTATTCATGATTATTTTGAGTTCTCGGACCATGTACTTAGTTTTATTCAGTGGAAATTCAGTATTTAGTGTAAACTTATCTAAAGCCGGGTTCACACTCTGCAATTTTGGCCACAATTTGATCGTCTGTGACCAATTTTGAGAATCCTAAAAGATTCCTGTAATCCTTGGCTAATATCTGAAGTCTTTGATCGCTAGTTTGACATGTTCAACGACAGCCGATTAATGACCGTTGCGATCACATTTTTCCTCAGACGAAATTCTGGCAGTGTCAGAAGATTTGGCACACAGTCCTTCTCCTATGACAAACATCAAATTGTCTTCATTTTTTAAGACAAGCTGTGATCAAAATTAGTGATTTCATTAGATCATTTCAGTCCCGTGTGTAATGCAGCTCACAGTCACCGAACGTGTATGGGTTGAAGATGTAAAACTCCGGACAAGTTTTCACGTGCACGTCCATTTTTAACGCATCTTGACTGTCGTACAGTCTGACATAAATGACGGCTGAGATCCCACATTGTGACATGAGGATCATGTTCGTACATTCTGACAAGCAAACACATGTACCTTATTTGTTTTAGAAGTGTCATATAAATACTGCTAAAAATAAGTAAACACTGGCCTGAATTTGCTTTTTCCATTTTCTCGCACTGCTTATTTTTCCTCTAGGTACTTCAGCATCTTCTTCTTCTATCAATATTTTTTGTAGTCATTTGTATAATTTCCTCGTAATAGTACTTTTACTTCTGACCAACTCCTGTAGATCAGTAAATGAAGAAGCAGGTCATCTGTATGTATCAGGTGGTAGTTAGCTTCAGTGTAGTTGGCAAAGTTTAACTACTTTGAGTAACTTGTTGTTCGGGAAGCTGCAGCTTGTTTCAAAGTAGCTTCTCCAACACTCGTCTGTATATCCAAGTTAGATTTTATACTTTAAGTTACTGTAAGCCCTTGAGTCTTTCTCTAGTTTGTGTTTGGGTTACTGCTGTAGTCTTCTTTGTGTGTTTCTGTGCACGTATGTCTGTGATGCAGTGTTCTGATGTATCTGTTTGTTCACTCTGCCCCTCAGATCCTTCAGCAGGAAGACTTCAATAAGAAACCAGGCCGCATGAGTGTAAAGCCCATCAATTTTGCAGTGATCCTCAAACTCAGCAAGACCAATCTCCAAGAGAAGGCTTATAAGGTGACACATCCTGTACATCTTTGAGTTTCAGACTTTCATACATTATACATGTTCTATCAGTTTAGAACTATCTATACTAGGCCTGTCAAACTAGGCCACGTTAACACGTGGTTAAATGAAAAATGTTTAATTTGACTAGTTCTTTATAGGGATAGTTTGTTCAAAAATGTATATTTTCTTAAAATGTGTGGGCCATTCCTTCAGTATTCTGAAGCTATATGATAGTGTTGTGAGATACAGACTGAAGATTTTAGTCGTTTTCACTGAAAATCTTGACATTCATCCTTGCATTTCTTGGTGCTTTCATGAGAAGTAGTGTACGATTCATTAATTAATGAATCAGCTAATCAATAATTATTTAAACAAGCTTAAATATTTGAATTGATTAACAGCCCTCATTTGTAGTGAACACGTTCACTGTATAACTTAAAAATAAAAGCATATTCCTTGGGTTTTTTTAGTGCCCATTAAATTGTTTTGTTTTGGAAATGTATTGTTGATCTTATTTTTAATTACAGTACAGTACCTTTTTTATGTTTTAAAAAAAAAACCTGCTATGCTAAGAAATGCTGCATTTATTTGATCAAAATCCAGTAAAATTATTACATTATTTATTATATATTACAATATTACATTTTAATATGTATAAAAACAGCAAACAATTATTTTATTTTAATCAGGTTTATTTCTTTTTTACTATTATGGCAAACTGATTTTCAGCAGCCATTACTTCAGTCTTCAGTGTCACGTGATCCTTCAGAAATCATTCTAATATGCTGATTTGGTGCTCAAGAAACATGTATTATTATCAATGTTGAAAACCTTTAATAACACTTAATATAACACTTAAAGTGTAACTTTGCCGATTTTTAACCCGCTTTGTATTGTTGTAATGTCAGTAGTATATGTAAATGAACAATGTTTACTCATTCTCCGTGTTACCTGGAAAGAGAATTCACGTTTATTTGTCAGCAAAAGTCACAAACGGATCATCCGGTGGACATTTGACAGCTCCTAGGCTTTTGTGAAAACTTTTGGGCTGCTTTTTGAATTCTTGCACCTGGGAACAATACAAGTTGGCACCATTATGACTAAACGTTTGCTAAGAAGTATTTCCTACTAAATCAAGCCGCTATTTGACTTTGGTCAAGCATAACCATAGCAGACTGGTGGGAGTGGCCTTGGATGGGAGCATGCCCAGTGCATTATGGGTGTTGAAGTTTTCCTACCTTAAAAAAAATAATCAGTCCCAAACCCTAACGATACCATAAATCCCAAAAAATGAGCAAAGAGACATATTAAATTGAAACTAAAAACAATCACTTAAATGCATCAGATAAAAGACAGGATAAAGATGGCCCCTCCTCCTGGGCCTGGAGCCTGTCATGTGTTCATGCTGACTGGCTGTAACTGGATTGAGGTTAGGAGATGAAAGCCTGAACACGCTGCTACACAGGCTAAAGCGCCGTGCGTCGTGTCGCTGCCAAGAGGATTGCCACACAAGCTGCAGGGATTATCCTGCTCTCCTGGTTGGCACGGGGAAGCTTTCCAGTACATACACCCAGGCCAAGACACCGCAGCCACAGGCCCCCCGAGACGCCGCTCCACCCTTGCTGTCTGGGATCTCTGTCTGACTTACTAAATCTTAAATATTTCCCAACTAGTAAGGGCAGTTACGAGCAGGGTTTTCCCGTTCCATTGCGGAGGAATGTGTTTGTGAAGGCTGCGGCTGTGAATTTTAGGTAGGGCAAAGGATTTAGGTCCGATCCCTGCCTTAAACCGGGTCAGGATTAGTGTGAATGCTTTTATGCCAGGTGTTGAGTAGAGGTGTGAATACTTTGTGGGGCGGCAGGGCATCCATTTCTGTGTAGGGAAAACTGATTGACTAAGAGACACTGCCCACCCCCATGTATGTAACCTCCTAGGCTACTGCAACTATGACTTTTTTGGCTTTTTTGTAATTTTGACTTTTAAGTTATCTATTAAAATAGTTACATTTACACTACCATTCAGAAATTTGGAGACAGTAAGATTTATTTATTTTCTTTAAGAAATTAATACTTTTATTCAGCAAAAATGTATTAAACTGATCAAATGTGACAGTCAAGACATTTATAATGTTACTAAAGATTTTTTTCAAATAAATACTGTTAATTTGAGCTTACATGATTTTTAAAAAATGAGATGCGTTTTAAAAGTTTATTGTAACTTGAACACCGTGTTTTTAGTCATGTGTGAGAAGCTACAAATTATGAGAGATGCGAGCGCAACTGTCAAACATGTCCATACAGCAGAATTCAAAAACATGTGTGAACAGCCCTTAACAGACAGTCTTGCTAAGCAAGTTAGCTAAAGTTGGGATGTTAATTGCAACTCTGAGTTACGTAGTTGTCGGGTGGTAACCTCTTATCTCCACAAATGCTACTTTTCAGGAACTGGAAAAAAACACTGTGTTTTTAAAGGGGACCTATAATGCCCCTTTTACAAGATGTAATATAAGTCTCTGGTGTCTCCAGAATGTGTCTGTGAAGTTTCAGCTCAAAATACCCCATAGATCATTTATTATAGCATGTCAAATTTGCCCCCATTTGGGCGTGAGCAAAAACGCGCCTTTTTGTGTGTGTCCCTTTAAATGGAAATGAGCTGCTGTTCCCGGACCCCTTTCCAGAAGAGAGCGGAGCTTTAACAGCTCGTGCTGTACATACTCGGCAACAACATGGCCTCACCCCCTTTGTTGCATGTTCTCCAGGGCAGGGTTTATGTAAATTTTAGGGTTAGTAATGTCACTAACACTAATGTTTGTTGTAGTTCTTACACAGAGATTTCTTTAAAAGAAAATATCTCCCTTTGCATTGAACTTTGCTGACATTGTTTATGCTCTAACAGCAACATTACACACTAACTAAAGTTAAAAAAGTGAAATCATAATCAACCACCAACCAAGATAATCATCACCCGGTGGTGAAAAATCAATTTTAATGTTGTGTATATGTGGTGTTTTTTAATATGCTTTAAGACAAACCGTGTACAAATTCATCAGTCAACACAATTGCTGATTATTTTCTTCTTAAAACTGCAGTGTACCAAAGACAGTCTCAAAAATGCATTTTGAAACCCCCCAGTTCTCTACCGTCACAAACATGTAACTAATCCAACCTAATTCCACCCGACATCGATGATGTCTGGATTTATGTTTTATGGTGTAGACATTAAATGTAGCTCTATCTAGTTTCTTGCCTTAGAATGTGTCCTGTGTGTTGAGTTTTGAATGTCTTAGTGTTTTCACTCTTCCAGGATGGTTTAGTGGAGCAGTTGTATGACCTCATTTTGGAGTACTTCCACACTCAGGCCTGCACCATTGGCTTTCCTGAGCTGGCTCTGCCCACCATCGTTCAGGTATTGTTCCTCACTGGACAAATGCTTTCACGCATTCACTTTTCTTCAAGTCATGATAAGTGAAAGTTATAAAGCATGTACATCAGTTGTATTTAATGGTTGGTTCTCATTTAAATTTTTTGCTTTCATATTCTTTATAATATGGTTGTAGCAAATACTGGGCCCACATTCTCATTGAGAGGGGATGCCCAATCAGTCCAGATCACACATTCACAGACTTTAGTCCAGCTTCTTTAGTCCTCACACCCCAACATACACATCCTGATACACCAGCAACACAGCATACGCATACACCGCAGTGTTAACACTAACACGGCACGCAAACACACTTCTTTCACCATTACTTCTTTCAGCCCTCTCTCTCACACACACTCTGGCCACATCCTCTGCTCTGGCCAAAACCGAGCTGTTTAAAAATCCGGTTTTGAGTATTTATTCTTTTGGCCCAGTTGGGTTTATTTATAATATCCACTCCCGGTTCTTCCGTACTTTTCATTGGCAGAATTTGAATAACAGATTTAAGCTAAAAATTGGACATAAGAATCCATACAGAGAGTTATTAGAGCTGTATTAATGTTTCTCTTTTAGGATAGTTAGAAATTCTTTCTGTATGTGGCTCCATATTAACGTAGTTTTTATGATGTTTCATTTGTTTGCTCCTTCTGTCTCTCTCTCTTATTGGTCTGCTCAGCTGAAAGCGTTCTTGAAGGAATGCAAAGTGGCCAATTACTGCAAGCAGATGCGGCAGCTGTTGGAGAAGATACAGGAGAACTGCAGCTACATCACAGCACGAAGGCAGAAAGCTGCGTTTGGCGTGGCTGATGTCGCAGCTGTGGTGAGTACACGAGATTGTATGTATTTTTATACCAGGAATGGTTGTTGAAGTCAACATGAATTCAAAATGTAATACATGTACCAGGCCTTATTATTCTCGACACAGCTATGATTTAATTTCTAATTATCACATATTCCTTTAGTAAATGTAGGCCTTGTATCAGAAAGACCACACAGATGGGGAAAAAATAATATTAACCATTAATATAAGTTTTGAATGATCAGCCCTACTTTATTTTCCACAGATTTTTTATTCACTTGAAAATTCATCAGATCACTGTAGATGAGTGTTTTGTGTCTTAGCCTAAACCTTTGCAGACAGATTTTTCTACCTAAATTTTATATACACTATATACATAACAATGAAATATTTTTCATATTTATTATTATAATATAGCATGTATATTATATAATTATATTCCATAGTTTATTTCATATAATTCATAGTTTTGATTCAAATCATTTTCATATTTAAAACTTTAATCCATTGGTGCCCAATCCTGTTTCTGGACATCTACCTTCCTGCAAAGTTCAGCATTTATCACCCTCAAGTTGTTCCAAACCTATATGTTTTTCTTTCTTCTGCTGAACATATTTTGAAGATTGTTGACGGTAGACTTCCATAGTTTTTTTTTCCATAGTTTTTTCATAATATGGAAATCATTGGCTGCCATCAAATGTTTGGCTACCCACATTCTTCAAAATATCTTCTTCTGTGTTCAGCAAAACAAATAGGTTTGGAACAACTCGAGGGTGAGTAAATTACAGAATTTTTGTTTGAACTATCCCTTTAACTGCTTTAGAACTCATTGAATGAGTTTTAACATTTTTATCCATTTGTTTTGACTTATTCCTTCAAGCCAAGGAAGTTTTTTTCTCCTTTCTAAGTTTTTTCCATTTACACGGTGACCATAACAGCACTTCTAGTCAGACATTTGTGAGCTTTGGGACCAGACACGGCAGTCAGATGTTTATTTTAGTTGTAAAAGCAGACCGTTATCCCTGTAGTTCCTCCTCTTTCCACCCACCTCAAACACCACCCTGCCTTCCGTCCCCTCGCAGGTGACTGCTGGTCACCCACAGTCTTCGTCTGTGTTTGCGTGTTCAGAGCCCTGCGTGTTTACGTGTGAACACATCTGAGTGTGTGTTGCTTTGGCCAGTTGAAAACAGCATGTGGTGGTTGGCCTGAGGCCTAGTTGACCACACCACCTGCAGGTCAGGAAGTGCAGTCACAGGTCCTCAGACAGACACACACGGCCACCGTGGCACGGAATACTATTACGACCGTAGCCTGATGCTGGGTCGGCGGCGGATATGAAAGCAGATGAAAGTAATGGAGCGGAAATCTTTCTAATGCCATTTCTCTCAGCAAGAGACTCTGAGGAGGACGAGCAGACATTAAGTGCTTTGTTTGTGAGCATCTGGTATCGTCAATCCTGTAGCATATTGAAGCAGACTTTGTGCTTGCTGTCCAAGATTATTGTAGTTTTGAGAGTGTCACAATTTTCTATTCTTTTTTTCTTCCAATTTTAGTTGACTTTTAGTTAGTTTTCATGGTGCATAAATCATATTTTTTTTATTTTATCATTTATTTTTTTAAATTTTAGTTTCAGATATGAATGGACTAGTTGCATATGGCCGCCATGTTGGATTTCCAATCTAGTGAGTGTGTGCATAGACACTTTCAGTTTCGCCTGACGTCAGTGCAGAGAGCAGGAGAAAGTTTAAAATGATCTTTTATAGTTGTTTATAGAATCTATCATATCACTTAAAATAAAACTGTGTTACTGTATAAAGATCTGTATTACTATTACACAAATTACTATTACTAATACACTATTACACCAAAGTGAAATACACTTTACTGTCCATGAAGTGAAAACTGACTTGGACTCATGGTGCATACTATATGCATAAAGTCTTTATTTCACGACCAATTATCCCTATTGTAAATATACGAATATGTAAATCTAACTAAATTAAAAAATAAAATATAGCGAAACAGTTTGTGTAAAAACAACTGTAAAAACATCAGTTAGCTACACATCCGCAGCCATCAAGAAATAACTTTATTTCTCAAAAATATTAGTATTACATGCACTTGTTATGTAATATTTAGTTTGAAATAAGTATAAAAATATCTTACAACGCTTATACCTATACACTGGAAACCTGTAACCTACCTGGGTCAGAAAAAATGCTTTGTGCTTCCCTGAGAACAGACTTACAAACACTGAACATTTACAGTGCCCTCCACAATTATTGGCACCCTTAGTAAATATGAGCAAAGGTGAATGTGAAAATAAATGTGCATTGTTTATCCTTTTGAAAAAATTCACAAAATTCTAACCTTTCATTGAAGGAAAACAGTTGAAAGTGGGGGGAAACTAACATTATGAAATAAATGTTTTTCTCCAATACATGTTGGCCACAATTATTGGCACCCCTAGAAATTCATATGAGTAAAATATCTCTGAAGTATATTCCCATTCATATTTACATTTTTTTTTTAGCACACCAGGGTGACTAGGAGCATGAAATTGTCCAGCCATGACTTCCTGTTCTACAGGAATATAAACATGAGGAAACACAAAGGCCAAATTCCTGTAATCATTCATCACAATGAGTAAAACCACGAAATATAGTTCTGATGTGCAGCAAAAGATTGTTGGGCTTCACAAAATAGAAAGTGGCTGTAAGAAAATACCTAAAACATTGAAAATCCCCATTTCCACTATCAGGGAAATAAGAAGTTTCAATCAACTAAAGATGTTACAAATCTGCCTGGAAGAGGAAGTGTGTCTAAATCGTCCAAATGTGAAGTGAGGAGGAAAATTTGAGTGGACAAAGACTCCAAGGATCACAGCTGGAGAATTGCAGAGATTAGTTGAGTCTTGAGTCTCAGAAAGCCTAAAAAAATGATCAAACAACACCTACATCCCCACAAGTTTTTCAGGAGGGTTTCAAGAAAAATCCTCTGCTCTCATCCAGAAACAATCTCCAGCATATTCAGTTGTCAGACAGGACTGGAACTTCAAATGGGACCGGCATCTATGGTCAAATGAAACTAAAAAAAAGAGCTTTTTGGCAGCAAACCCACCAGATGGGTTTGGTGCACACATGGATAAAAAGTACCCCATGCCCACGGTTAAATATACTGCTGGATCTTTAATGATCTTTAATTTTTCTGCTGGAGGTCCTGGACATCTTGTTCAGATACATGCTATCATGGATTCTATAAAATATCAACAGATAAAAAATCAAAACCTAACTGCTTCTGCTAGAAATCCAATAATGGGCTGTGGTTGGATCTTCCATCAGGACAATGATCCAAAACAAACATCAAATCCAACACAAAATTGTGTCTCTGAGCACAAAATGAAGCTTCTGACATGGCCATCTCAGTCCTCTGACCTGAACCCTAAAGAAAATGAGTGGAGTGAACTGAAGAGAAGCACCACCAACATGGAGCTGGAATCTGAAGGATCTGGAGAGATTCTGCATGAAGGAATGGTCTCTGATCTCTTGTCAGGTGTTCTCCAAACTCATCAGGCGTTATAGGTGAAGACTCAGAGCTGTTATCTTGGCAAAAGGAGGTTGCAAAAAGTTTTGAATAAAAGGGTGCCAATAATTGTGGCCAATGTGTTTTGGAGAAAAACATTTATTTCATAATGTGAGTTTCCCCCCACTTTCAATTATTTTCCTTAAATGAAAGGTTATAATTTTGTGAATTTTTTGAATGAAAGATCAAAAGGATAAACAATGCAGATTTATTTTCACAGCTGTTGTTGCTCATAATTACTAAGATACACAATAATTGTGGAGGGCACTGTATATGCAATTAAACTACATAATAAATAATACATGCAAAATGCAAAAATAATGTTACCAAATAAAGTTACTTAACCATATTCCATATCGTATCATTGCTTAAATATCTCTGATGAGTATTGATATTTCTGTTGACAGTAGCAAACATTAGATCTTGATAGGAGTAGTGTTGTTCCATGCAGAAATATAAGGCAGTTTTGAGCCTTTTAGTCCCCCAGCAGTCAGAAAAAATCAGGAAATGTATATTACACACTTGAGTATTTTGTATGAATTAAAGGGTTAGTTCACCCCAAAATGAAATTTCTGTCATTAATGGGGACATCGGATGCCAATTTTCCACAAGTTAGTATGATTCTTTAGGGTCTTCATGAAAAGTCTATAACATACTTTGATTAAAATTTCTTAATGGTTGGGTAAAAAAAACACCCTTTTGACCTTGTCAAAAACAGCTCTGTTCACAGCGAGCCGTTTCGGTGCATGTCCCTTTAAATGATAATGAGCTACTGTTCACCCCACCCATATCTTCCATGGGCGGGCTATAAACACTATTTGGCAGGTATTGCATTGAACTCGTTCAAAAGTGTCCGCACACTTCACCAAAGATGAAAAACAAAACTTTTCTGAAAAAATTGGGCTAACATTTCGGTCACATGTGACCTTTGTCAATGCCAAACTTTTTTGTCTAAACACCTCAATTGGACTTGTTTTAAGGTGCAGTGAGTTCCTGACTACTCTTAAATTGCATTGAACTCACCATTCTTATTTATGCAGTTATAAATGCTCAAAAACGAAAATTTTGAAAATTACTTACTAGTCATTAACTAACACCTTTATAAACCTTATTGTAGTGTTACCATGTTATCTTTACATAAAATGTGCACAGTTTGTAATAAGACAGTCACCTTAATGCATTGTTCATTATAAACATGCAGTTATGAATTACAGTGAGAAGGTTCTAAATAGAAATTATGACAGTATGACTGTATTTTGATAATGAACTAGCTGCGATGTCAGTTTGCAGTGCTTTGTTGTGTGTTTATGAGGCGCCGGCGCGATCAAACAGCAGTCTTTGAAAGGGACTTGCCTCATCGTTATGGCAACGGTTTGTGGCCAGGTCAGATTACATCAGAGTTTGTTGTTATTTGTTGGAAAATCATACCACACTGCTCAGACATTCCCCGACCCAACAAACGCTGATTAAACATGTTCAGTTGGGTGAAAACAAACTCCGACCAACGGCAACAGACGCCGACAGTGGTATCACACTAGCCGCGTCTCATTTCGGAGGCTGTGTCCTGATCCAAAAAACTCCAACAGACGTGTTTGTTGGCGTTTATCTGTGCGGTGTGAACTGGCCTTTAACTTTAGCTGCATTCGTCATGGAACTAACTAGCATATTATTAGGAAAAGCGATTTGCAAATATTCTTAAAAAAACCTATAATGTTACTCACGTCTTCTGGAGGTACTGATCCATCCTTCAGGAACTTTTTAGCAAAGCATAAACTTTTTAGAGCAGGCATAAACACATATAGGTAGATCCGGGGGTGCATTCCCTTCAAAAACAATATAAATCCACTGCGTCTTCAGCGGCTCAGATGTTGAGAGTAAAGGACGACTGCTGTGTTCATTCTTATATCCAATAACAAAATGCCCCAGTTGCTTTGGACACATTCTTGTCTACACCTGCGCGGCGTCAAAACAATGTCGGACTGTTTACAGCTCACTCAGGGCAGGTCTATGCTAAAATGGCAGTGTCCGTCAAGAGCCTTGGGAGGGGCCTGTGCAAATTTACATCACTACATCAGCCAAAAATCTGTGAGTGCTTATGATTTGTGGGGAATAAAAAAAGCACTGGGTGGACGTTTATCATTATAGGGTGGTTGTGTAGACACACTGCCAACACATTTATGCCAAAACACCATATAAAAGTGAATTTTGCATCCGATGTCCCCTTTAACTACTCACCCTAATGTCATCCCAAACCCGTAAGAGCTTTGTTTGTCTTTTGTGCACAAAAAGTACTCTCGTCACTTCATAATATTAAGGTTGAACCACTGTATTTTAACAATGTCTTTAGTACCTTTCTGGACCTCAAAAGGTGCAATGTCGTTACTGCTTATGTATGGATCAGATACCCTCGGATTTAATCAAAAATATCTTAATTTGTGTTCTGAAGACAAACAAAGGTCTTATGGGTTTGGGATGACATGAGTATGAGTAATTAATGACAGAAATTTCATTTTTGGGTGAACTAACCCTTTAAGAGATCCCTGTGGATTTTCAATAACCACTGTGCCTGAATCGCAGAATCAACAGGAGAACACATAGTGATGGCGCGCGAGTGGTGAGCTTTGCTTTTTTACTAAACTTTGTCAGTTGTATTTGTTTTAAGGTTTGCCAGTTTGGACATTCAAGCGATTTTAGACGTTTGGATGTATACTATTTCGAGCTACCGTGCTCGCGCAGCTGCATTGTGGCACGAACATTTATGCAAACAGTATCTGTGAGATCGCGCGCACAGAGATGAACGCAGAAACTAGTTGTCAGCGCTGTCCTGTGATTTATCACTAAAGTAGCTTAGAAACTCAAAAGTTATTATAGCTTATATTCTTCTACTTTTGAAGGAACTATTTACAATCCACAGCTTCACAATTAATAGAGAGGCGGTATGACTAATTCACACACGCAATCGCTCTCATTACTGGTACTGTGCTAATTTATCTTTATCTGATTTACAACGAGCAGAAATCTGCAAGAAATGTTACAAACCATAGATAAAATAACTGCTGAAAGTGAGCTGTTATGTCAGATCACTCTTATAATAGGAAAAAATGTCCCACCTTTAATAGTCAATCATATTTACTGTACAAACCTTGTCAGTGAACTATGAGGGCAAAAAAAAAAACAGAAAAAGAAACAAAATAATCGTTCATTAATCGTAATGGAGGTAAAATGTTCAATTAATCGAGGTTTTGATTGTAGGCCATAATCGTCCAGCCCGTCATATTTTATAATATATTAGTAATTATATATAATTATTTGATTAATGTATATCATTGTAATCCATTTCAGATTTCACTGTTGCTAAATCAGATGTCCCCCTTCCTGTCTCTTTCTGGTGAAATAAACTGGATCATACCATCTGACATTGATAAATTAAATTAAAAGTATCAAATTAATTTCTTTTGTAATTCTATTTAGTTTTTCTTTATTTTGTGTTACACATTTTTAATTTTTTTTATTTTATTGTTTTTTTTTTTATTGCTAGTTTTTGTCTTCATAACAGTTTCAGTTAACAATAAAACCCTGGTGCTGACTGGGATGATGAGGACGAAGTTGGTGGGGAGAAAAAAATGAGGGGACGGCAGGGGTGAAGGTTGTGGGAGAAGGTGAGAAGTTGCTTCCTCTCTGGGGCGAGATCTCTGCTCCATTCATCTCCATCTCCGCTCTCATTTGTCACCCCTGCCGACGCACAGCCCGTTCATCTCTCCTCCCCGCCCCTCGCTGTCTCTGGAACGACTCGTGCTTCTGATAAATATTTAAGGCCGTTTAAGGCTGAAATGAAGGAGGGGTGGACGGGTCTGTCTCTCTCCTCTGTAATGTTGAGCCGTAGGGAGAGATGCAGTAGGGCAGAGCATGCAGACAGCATGGCACCACGCCGGGGTGCGTCTGTCGCCGGGCTCCGGCCAGCAGGAAAGATGTCCTTTAGTAACGAGGGTGGCATGGCAAACTTCTCACCCAGGCACTGCCGGCAGCACAGCTGCATAAAGCCGCATGCCCCACGGATCAGTCCAACAAACAAATATCTGTCCCTGTGGGTCATACCAGTGCCTTCAACAGCTCTAGAACTACCACACTATGACACACTTCAAACAGAGGTTAAATATCTACCTACCAACACACATACCACCCTGCCTACCTAATATAATGTTAGTATTATTTATATACTGCTTTTAGTTTTTATAAATTTTTTATTAATTTTTTTTATATTTGTGTCTAAAGAGATTTAATTTATATATATATATATATATATATATATATATATATATATATATATATATATATATATATATATATATATATATATATATATATATATATATTTCAATTTTTTTCATCTATCATCATACATACTAATATTTACATAAGTTACTTAAGTTAATACTTAAGTTAATATTGAGCATAGACACTGTATGCCCAGCTATTTTTTTTATTATTATTATGCTTAAATGAAATATCAACACTATTAAACTTAAAACTCTGTCACCCTCCTGAGCTGCAAGGCTCAATGTGTCGGTATACTAACCATTGCAATGGCTAAAACATAAAGTGATCACATCAGGATTTCTTTCCAGAATGTGCGCAGCAGTCATTGAACAGATGCTTCAAAGGATGAAGCCACTAGTTTGCCAGGGAGCTCGGCCTCGCTGGTCATGTACACATCTGTTAGCTTTGTTTGGGTCTGTTGCATCAAGGAAGGAGCATATTGCACCTTTTTATTGCTTTGATCATTTTCACTATTCTACAAACCACTGCAAATTGTTATAAATAAGTTTAGCTAACTGTAGACTGAAGTTGAGATTTATTACGGTCTATTGGATTTGGAGGTCAACTAATCTCATTTTACCTGATCAATATCATCCACAAAGACCTTTAAGGAAAGGTTGGCAAAGGATGAGATTCACTCTCTTATACCCTCCCCTGCACCTTAATCCTTCTGCGAGCCACTTATTTTTGCTGTTTTAGAGAAAAGGTGTGCACCTAGGGTCGCTACCTGGTCCATTTCAGTTTTTGAAAATTGCTATGATCGACTTGATACTTCATTAATATTACTTCAGGGTGTAGTGATGGACCCTACAAACGTACTGTTTTCTGAGATGATACTGGCCTGCTCTGTTTTTTAGGGGGTTATTGATCCACAATAACAGAAGAGGCCTGTGTACACTCGTCATGTCTTACAGTTGTACTCTTTGAGAAACTTTGTCTTTATTTTATTTTGAATGTGTATTGAGATCTCTTTTATTTAGCTCTCCTATAGGTGAACATGCAGTAACATTCATTGTGTGTTTTTATTTTGGTGTGTTTACAGGCGGCCTGGGAGAAGGAAGTAGCAGAGGAAGGCACCCCTATCACTAAATATTACAGCCAGTGGAAGAAACTTCGCGAAAAGGAGATTCAGTTGGAGATCTCTGGGAAAGAAAGGGTAAAAATGCCAAATCCACAGCAACTATTACCATTAGACCAAAATAATCCAAACCACACCTTTCAGAGGAAGCTGGATTTAGACAGATCGGAGCTGTACACTCAACTCTCACCAGTGGGAGCCGCAGTACAATGCTTCAGAAAGAATCAAATTATTGTGTTTATATGTATTGAGACGGCTGTTTATCCCAGTGCTATTTTAATGCTAGTCTTATATGAAACGCACAGTTGTGATCATCTTTGTGAAAACTGTAGTGCTGGTTTCTGTGAAAGCACCTACTGTGTGTGTTCTTGTATGTGTGTGGAGTTGGAGCGTGTCCATAGGGAGATAATGGAGATGACACCAGGCGGAGTGTTGGCGTCTAGGAAGCGGCAGATTGGCGGAGGAGGCGGCAGGGCTAGTGCTACAGGAAGAGTATTATAGCGCTCAGGGCTGCGTCCCAGGCTTTGATCCACCGAGTCCCCACGCTCAGATCTGATTACCACTGCCTCCCTCCTGCCTCTACTGCCTCTGCCACTTCCTCCATCAATACACACACATACTTATATCCTATTATGTTTTTAGGGGAGAATATAACTTTATTACCTTTTTGTAGCTCTTGGTCTTTGTTTCCCCAATACTATTATTACATTATATTATATTATATTATATTATAATATATTATAATGTGAATCCTTAGTATTAAGATTTCTAATGAATACTGCAGTGACTGATTTGTGACATCTGATGTTAAAGAGATGGAAGGAAACTCGCAGAATAGCTCATTGTACAACTAGAAAAAACACTTCCACTGTTTGTTGTTTTTTTTGTTTTTTTGTTTTTCGGGTGGGGTGGTGGAGGGCTAGATGTCTCAACCAGATTTGGCCTTAAACTAAATCTGAAAAAAAAAAAAAATGAAAAAAAAATAGAAGCATTTCATTAGCATTATATTCTCATTAATGTCATATCTGCAGTTTTTGTTCACGTTTTTGCCAGTTTTGATTAATGACAGTATTTAAAGATAATATTTTTCTCTTTTCCATCGTTTTTTAATTTAGATGGAGGATTTGAATCTCCCTGAAATCAAGCGCAAGAAGGCTGAAGACAAAAAAGAAGACAAAAAGGAGTTCAAGGGACTTTTTGATTCAGATAGTGACGATAATGATGACGACCTGTTCCAATCCAAAGGTACGACTTCAAGTTAATATATTGCTCTGTTCCCACAGTGCAACTAATGTATATACCATACTAACATGTGCAATGGGAAGGATTTTTGTTTTCCTGTAATGCCTTTCTTTGTCACTGGGAGGCTGTAGTCCATTGCACTGCGCTGTCAGAAGATTCTCATCAAATACAGAAAGTATGAACCTAACAGATCTATTGAACTTTATTTTACTCTGACTCAGATTAAATATTGTTTACAACCCATTATGCTTCTCTATAGCAGCATTTCTGCGTGAAACAGGATGTTTAGCAAGAGATGAGTCTTGATTTTCTTCATTGTCTCTTTATGTCAAGATTAGAGGGGCAAGTTATAACATTTTTATGAAAGATTATAGAGATAAATATTCTTTTTGTATTCTTTTAATATGTGCAGATGAATCATGTACAGAAAGATAAGGAATGTATATTAAGAAATCAAACTCAATTTTGATTTAATTTTGGCTTTGAAAATTTGATTAATAATCTTAACAGTTGACATTGAATATTTAGAAACGTTTCCAGTAGGAAGCTATTACACGCATAATAATTCAAAAACAATATACAATAATATAACACAAACATGCACAAAGATGAACACAAAATATATCCTTTCCATTTCAGTTTTATGCCCCCCCCCCTCTCTCTCTCTCTCTCTGTGAGTGTGAATGGATCTCAGTGGAGGGCAGGTCAGCTGTCAGACGTGCACTTGCCTCTCCTCTTTAACTCTATATCTGGAGTTGTGTGCTGGGTCATGTGTCGGACACATGCCACACTCTCCCACTCCTCCCGCCCATGAGCCGACAGCCGCAGAAAAAGTCCCATGGAGGTTGGAGGCAAGAGGAAGGGCTTTTTTTTTTTTTTTTTTTTTTTTTTTTTTTTTTACATCTGGTGCTCATTGTGTGGAGTCCCTACAAATCTCTCTCTCATTCTGTCTGTCTCTCGCTCTCTCTTACTCTGTTCCCTCTTACAGGAAGCTTTTTTTGCATACTTGGATCCCAGTGGGGGTTTGTAATTCAAAACATTCACTTGGAAAGATGTTAGCGGCCGCTCCTTCACCACACGGCTTAACCGGCCCCATACCTCCAGCGCTTAGACCCGGAGAACAGAGTCACATGACCTCTAATATATTAATTTGTGGTGTCGGTTGCATATCGTCAAACAAAAAGCCCTTTTTTGTTGTTGATTTGTTGTTCTGTTCTACTCTCTTACCAAACCAACAAATATATTTCACTTTTCCACACTTTTGATTAAGACATTTTCACTTTTGCAGTTTGTTTTATAGCAGTCACAAGGCAGAGCTTCAGTGTAAGCGGCTGTAGAAGTAGAAGAGGGCAGGAAAGGACTAGAGTAGAGGTGGAAGGAAGAGACTGTTATTTATAATGTCATTTTACATTCGTATGGCATACCAATATTTACATGTCCGTACCCCGGATTCTAGGATAATACAACTTCTGACTGTACATGACTAGTTTTGCGGAAGCTTGTTTTAAAGCAGGTAACTTTAGCAGTCAACCAGTTGCTAATGGATAGTATAATACAAATATAAATCAAATTTACTGACAGATAGCTTAATGTGTACAATAATTACTTAAAAACATAAAAACAAAATGTCCATTATTTTTTTAGGTATTTTTTTATAGTAGTATTATCCCCCTTTAGTAATATTTTTATATCCAGCAGGTTAGTTTTTATAAACCCTGATGCACGTTTAATTTCACGCATTAAAAAAAAATCTAGAGATTGCAGTAATTACATTTATTTCAAATTATGTTCTTTTGACATTTCTTTCCTACAAAAAATTTTCCACAAATATATTAAGAAGTAAAACTGTTTTCAACACAAGAAATGTTTCACCAAATCAGCATATTAGAATGATTTCTGAAGGATCATGTGACACTGAAGACTGGAGTAATGATGCTGAAAATTTAGATTTACCATCACAAGAATAAATAACATTTTAAAATATATTACAATAGAAAACAGTTATTTTAAATTGTAATAATAATAATAATACATCCACCACAGTTGAAAAGAGAGAAACAGTTTACAAAGTTCATTAGAACTTTTTTCTTTCTGTAAATGCACACTTGTAAGGATGTTTCTCTTGTTTTTGCCTATAATAATTGAATGGTTAACTGTCATAACATTTTTTTTTCATACTAAGCTTGTTTACAAGTCGAATTAGTCTCTAATCAAGATAATTTTTTTCGACACATGTGATTCAGATCTCGAGTTTCCATCTTTTAGGTCATTGACAAGGTGTTCAGTTAATGTATCCCCCTCTCTTTTTTTTGCAGTAGTCGGTTTGATGACTTCTCTTAACTTTTGGTTAAAAATGTGAAGTTTTAAAGCTGCAGTCTGTAACTTTTTTTTTTTTTTGGTTAAAAAGTATCCAAAATCAATTTGAGCAAGTACATAATCAGCCAGTGTTTAAAACTATCTCCTTATCTTAGTCCGATTCACAACAGTAAGCTTGTAATAATGTTTTAAAATAAGAGCGACCTGGTGGATTTCTGCGGGAAATTCGAGCATGCAGCGGTTCGTCTTTGCGTCATTACGTCACGTCCGTAAACAGAAAAAAGGAGTAGGCCTACTCCAGGCAAGTCGGTTTTATCATTTGAGGATGCTGCTTGTAGCGGATAATTTATAGTCTGTTCTCACAGCAGCTGAAATAATTAAAGGTGCCCTCGAATGAAAAATTGAATTTATCTTGGCATAGTTAAATAACAAGAGTTCAGTACATGGAAATGACATACAGTGAGTCTCAAACACCATTGTTTCCTCCTTCTTATATAATTCTCATTTGTTTAAAAGACCTCCGAAGAACAGGCGAATCTCAACATAACACCGACTGTTACGCAACACTCGGGGTGTACGCCCCAATATTTGCATAATGCCAGCCCATGTTCCCAACATTATGAAAGGCATTAGACAAGGGCAGCCAGTAGGGCTGGGCGAGATATCGCATGCGATTGTCACGCGCATTTCGTCAGTAAAGCCGGTTCCCTGATTGCTGCTAAATCGCCATCACCTGCTTTCAGATGGAGCGGCATTTAATAGACAGAGCCGTAGATCACTGATAAGCCACGCAATATCGCGTTCATTATCGAAGGCGATTCATCTGCGATATGAATGCGATATTGCGTGGCTTATCAGTGATCTACGGCTCTGTCTATTAAATGCCGCTCCATCCGAAAGCAGGTGATGGCGATTTAGCGGCAATCAGGGAACCGGCTTTACTGACGAAATGTGCGTGACAATCGCATGCGATATATCGCCCAGCCCTAGCAGCCAGTAACGTCTGGATCTGCACAGCCGAATCATCAGACTAGGTAAGCAAGCAAGAACAATAGCGAAAAATGGCAGATGGACCAATAATAACTGACATGATCCATGATATGATATTTTTAGTGATATTTGTAAATTTTCTTTCTAAATGTTTCGTTAGCATGTTGCTAATGTACTGTTAAATGTGGTTAAAGTTACCATCGTTTCTTACTGTATTCACGGAGACGAGCCGTCGCTATTTTCATTTTTAAACACTTGCAGTCTATATAATGCATAAACACAACTTCATTCTTTATAAATCTCTCCAACAGTGTAGCATTAGCTGTTAGCCACGGAGCACAGCCTCAAATTCATTCAGAATCAAATGTAAACAATATAACAGTATACAATACTCACATAATCCGACGCATGCATGCCGCATGCATGACGAACACTTTGTAAAGATCCATTTGAGGGTTATATTAGCTGTGTGAACTTTGTTTATTCTGTTTAAGGCAAGCGCGAGCTCCGTGGGCGGGGAGCGTCAGGTATTTAAAGGGGCCGCACAGCATAAATCGGCTCATATTTAATTATGCCCCAAAATAGGCAGTTAAAAAAATTAATTAAAAAAAATCGATGGGGTATTTTGAGCTGAAACTTCACAGACACATTCAGGGGACACCTTAGACTTATATTACATCTTGTAAAAAAAACGTTCGATGGCACCTTTAAACGTCAGTCTGACACTGACAATCATCAGTGACAACTGGAGATTCACCCGTAGTCAAAAAGCAAAAGACTTTGGACTGTGGAGTGGCTACAGAAATTGAAATCTACAGGTAACGCTATTATACACTAAATACACATAGTGTGCATCTCAATCAGCTCCCTAGTTCAGTAGTCAGGGCACTGATCAGGGAATCGGCCACATTCATTTACATGATATACTCATTCACGAGCTAGGGAGCTGATTGAGACGCAGGGATAGTCACGCAATGCTGATGTTGTTAACATTAACAATTTGAGAACAAAGTATAACAGTAAAAATAATTTGCATGGTTTGGCATTATGTGAGCTAAGCAATCGTTAGATTTAATCATCATTAGCTACGCGATTTATTGCAGGCCTAATGCTTTTTTCCTCAGTTGGTCAGAAGAACAAAAGTGGTAGAAATGTTACGTACTTGTTCAGATGATATTTTCCAGTGAAAAATCTTATTTTGGTATCCACACCGGTGTAGTGATTGACAACAAACATTAGATTCATCCGCACTGAGTCGTCGTGCCGATGCACAACCCACGTAACGATAACTATTCCGCATATGACTGCAATCGCATGTTTCAAACAGAGATGGCGACAAAGAGGAAAATTGGTGGACTGCAGCTTCAACTTTTGCCCCGTTAATGTTCTTGAGTCGTGTTTTTCTTTTTGTTATTGCTGCAATGTGCCAGGCTGTTTAATGCTGTCAACTTTATCAAAGACTTAGCTTGAGGTTCCTTCATCTTAATGTGTTTGCTCATTTTGTAAACACTAGGGGTGCAACGGTTCAAATTACTTGCACTTCGGTTTTTATCATCGTTTTTGTCACTGTTTTGGACTACTGTCAAATAAAAATAAAGAAAATAAGAAAAACTACAAGCAACATCACAAATAAATATAGTAGAGCAAAGATACAAATAAAATAAACAGTGCTTTTCAGGTATCTAACAGTAGTTTTCAGGCACAGAAATTGAATAAAGTAGCTAATCAAATGTAAAACAACATTGCATAAAATCTTCACTGTATAAATTAAGATTAATCATTATTAATTAAGTTACAAAAGCTATTCATTCAAGAGCAGTGAGTGATTTCTTTGTCTTTTGTTGTTTGATTAACGTTAAAAACATACGGACAGCAGGAATATTAGGCTACTGTCACTTTAAGACAATAAACGGATACAGTACACTGATACTGTACACATGCATTCTTTCTCAAGTGTTTTAAGTTCGCTTAAGACATAACCTACTATGTTTGCTAGGATACTCGCCAAGATGGGCATGTTGACAATTTTTGTGTGAATTTGTCTGTTCAAGCGCAAGACTTGAAAGAGAACTCAATATTTGCGTGCTGTTCACACGCTTTCGTGTGCGCGCTTCAGATGAGTGCACAAATCTTCTCACAGCCTGTGCGCGAGTTCTCTTTCGCGTCTTGCGCTTGAATGTTTAAATTGATATGGCTTAAATTAATTTAGTTCATTTAAGAATGCGTAACCATCGACAGAAACAAGTATTAGCCTAACTCGGTCTCTCGGTTTTATTTATTTTCAACAAACCATATTATAGATGTGTATGTGTCATCAGATATGACAGGAACCGTGTTTCAAGTGTGCCAAACTGTGTGTGGAGAACTGTACGGTTAGATTTTTTTTTTTTTTTTTTCTTCCCAAGAACAGTTGCACACCTAGTAAACACCCTGATCTTCAGTGTTCCTGTGTCAAGGCTGTTTTCAGTGCTGAGAGCAACATGTAGATTGTGTCTTTGATTTGTTTCCCCCTCCTACATTTTCACTGTATTGATCAGTCCACAGGCAGTCATTAAAGTCTTTGCCTCGTGCTCCTGGTGGACTTTCCGTACCCTCTCTGAACTCTACGGTCAGCCATCCACCGTTAATATTAAGATGCATGAGCCCGCTCTCAGCAGCAAGGTGTGCACATGGTGTTAAGCTCGGCTCCCCCCTCTGGCTGGCTCCAGTGTGTTCTGGGTAATTAGGGTGGAGGGTGCCTGGCTGGGGTGGTGTCTGTGCTGCCATTCACCTCCCAGGCAGCATCTAATCAAATCCCACTTCAAAGCTCAGGGATTTCAGCCCCGTCCTCTTCAGAGAGCACGAGACACTCCCACACACACCTCTGGATTAGCGAGGCTAAATTGCCGTCAGAAGCTAGCCTCTATTTTTGTCATGTAAATGGTAACTTGTGCATGAGCAGCATGGGTAGGTCAGTGGCGTAGTCTTGTCTCTAGATGAATGCTTCCGCTAAAATTATAATTATACAAGCTCTTTCAGTTGAGTGTTTAATGGGAATCCATGTGCGCAGAAGTTCTTGAAAACGTTAAATGTTGTTATATTACAACACTTAGCATTCACTTGCAGAGCAAAAAGTAAAAGGGATTTTTGAAATCAGATTTCAGAGGCAGATCAAGTGTGATGCACCAAAAATAATTTAAGTTAGTTTAAATTTAGCAGCAAACCAATATTGTTTGAATATTTTCAGTCAACAAAGTTTTGGTGCATCACTACTACTTTTGATAAAAGTTATGAAGATAAACCTATTTCTTTGAAGTGACATGCACCGAACAACCAGGAATGTTTTGTTGATGACTTTAAAATGAAAATGTAATCATCCTGTTCGCCTTACTTTTTCAGTATCAGTAATTAGGAATTGTACTGAATGAATACAACGTAAATGATTATTGTTCTGAAGACATTTTCTAATTTTCTTTATAGGTGAACAGGGTGACTCTGATGAGGTTGATGAAGGCCTCGAGGACCTCTCAGACCTGAGCGATGAAGAGGCTGTAGATGACTCGGAGGAGGATGATTCTGGTGATTATATGTTTCTGAAATGAGCTACGGTTGGCTCTGTTTAGGGCTAGATATTCAATATATTCACTTCAGGACCACTCCCATACCATTTATCTGTTCTCCATTTCTGCCTTTGTCTCAGATGGTGACCAGAAAAAGCCCTCGTCTTCTAAAGGCAAAGCACCAAAGAAGATGTTGAGCACAGAGCTGAAGGAGGTCGCTGAGGGAGATGAAGATATGGTTGAGGACCTAGAGCTCTCTGATCAGGAGGACTAAAAATACAGTGGTTACATCAGAGGGACATTTCTATTTCACATCCAAACATGATTGATACTGTTATTAAATGAATAGCTCGCCAAGACATGAAACATTTAGGGATGAACTGTTCCTTTAAAAGCCATGTACATTTGCACCATTGTATTTTATAAAGTGTGAAACAAAACAAATGGACTCTACTTTTTCATCTAATGCTTCATAATGTTGTCAAATTAAAGATGACCTGAACTTTGTTATAAAACCACATAAAGCTGTCTTTATTTACCTCAGCATTTAGAGAGGTTGCATTGTTGTGCCGAGGGCACTGCTTGTGTTTAGCGGTGGTGAATGGGTAAACCAGAGGCGGAGGTGGAGGCACGAGGTCAGCCCTGACCACCAGGCTGCCAAACGCTCGTATCATCCACTGCCAGGCTGTGCTGCCCAGGTGGGGAGAGAGGAAGAGAAGAAAACAGAGAGCAGCCTGTTCTCTCGCCAAAACATCTCTCCCCTTCAGTGCTTTCACATCACTTTCTGAAATCGCTTGGCTTTTTCTAAACGTTTTAAAGCAGCATTTAAGCTGTCAGAACTCTACGTAGCTCTGCTGTAGGAAATTGGTTAAAAAAAGTTAACTATTAGAATAGCGCAACCAAAAAAAATTAAATCATCCTTATTTAATTTATTTGCTAACTCATTCTTTTGCAAGTGCAATTCAAAGTTGTAGTTCATGAGTGAGTTTAGGAATTGGACTGATCTGGTTCTCAAGTTCAGTTAACTATCATCTAGTAGCAGCTTTAAACAGTTCAGTATGGAGAGGAAGATTATGCTCTGATGACTAGTTTTAGTCTGTCTCAAACCAAGTGTGTGGTGATAGAAGACTTGGAATATCCACCTACGCCCCATGACGCTTTGCGGGAATTATGAGTGTAACTTCTGTTAAGCTGTAAACAATCAGTGAAAGGCTGGCTCTATGAATGCAATAATACATTTTTTTTGAACTAGGTAAAATGAGATGACATGTTTCTACTCACTATTCTACTACTATTAAAAGGACATTTAAAAGTGTAAAAGCATCAACAAGGTACTTTCAACAGACTGTGAATAACCCCCAAAGCGCGATTCTTTCCACAGCAATAATGGAGGGGTTAAATATCCCTAGGGGCGTTTCCTCCGAGGAGGAGGCAAGTGAGGCAGTGCCTCTTCAAAAAAATTAGGATGAGCAAAAAATAATCCATATTACAAAAATAAAACAACGCAAATATTACAAAATGTGACAATGAAAAAACTGTACAAGTCACTTGTTTTTCTAAAGGAACACTGTCCAACAGCGACACCCGCAGGTAAAGTTACAGCGGGATTCTGTGTCTCTTGTGCCTCCTTTGAGCTCATAGCTCATCAACAGAGCCCCTAAAGTGTGCGGTGGGTTTTGTGGGGGTGGGGGTTAGAGAATGAATGGGTGAAAGTCACGTGAGAGGAGGCAATGCCTCCATCGCACTATGAGTGGATATGATTGGTTTGTGCAATAAATCCCGCCTCTTGTTTACATGCGCGTTCGGTGAGTCAGTCTGAATGAAAAAAATGATGCCGTCGATGGGAAGAGTAATTAAAAAGTAAATATCACCGCTTTGTCATGTCAGTGCAGGGGTTAAATTGTTACTGCCTTTAGATATTATTTTGGAATAAATGTAAAAATGCTTACGACACTAATGTTCTATTAAAACCAAGTCAATCTCATCAAGTTAATTACGTTGTTAATGTAAAAATACAAAATAGAATTGTATTTGGTTTCTTTTTTTCTTTGTTGATGTAATGTGAGAACGTTAAAGTGGAACTCAGTAAGATTTGCGAAGCTCCCCCTACAGGTTCATTCAGTGAATCACACTGTCGTAAATACTCCAAGCGCAGCTCTGGACTGCAACTACAACGCTCACCAGCGCAGTAGTTTTGCAAATACAGTACAAGAAATCTCGATGGAGGTGTGTAATTTTTGAAATTGTCTTATAAAGTCATAATATATACATTGTTTTTGAATTACCGTAAAGCATTTTGTCACTCTCGCGTGAACGTGAGGCGAGATTGCGTCCGAAATCGCATACTTCCCTACTATATAGTATGCGAAAAACAGTATGCGAGGCGAGTAGTATCAAAGTCCCTTTAAGACAAGTCATTTCACTCGGCGGCCATCTTTGAAACGCCTCTCGGGCATCCTGGGCATCATGCAGCTCCTATCTCTTTGAATGGGGAAACATCAGATTCTCCAAAACTGTTCACCAACCTTACGATTAAATTTCATATTTGAAATCACCAATGAAATCTAACAACAACCGACTCATACATTTAGTCTCTAAACGCTCGAATCATGACAAAAAAAACTTTTTCAGGCTGGATCAAGCTAATGCGCATGCGCAGACCTAAATGCGCGTCTCTTCGGAGGCGCGCGTCTGACTGTTTCTATCGAAACCGGTGATTCTAACGGCCGCTGAAGTGACGCGATGACTTTACCAGTCGGCGATTGGCTCTTGGCTTTAGAAGGCGGGACTTATTCCGCCATATTGCGCGTTACACTTTCTCCCATTCAAAACAATACGAGTGACACGTCTTGTGTTATTCTATAGTCTTTGGTAGTATGTCCGAATTCCATTCATACTACCCATATTCATACTATATAGAACGTACTGTTTTAACGGTCGGGAAGTACGTTCAAATTCAAATGTAGTACCTACTCATGTAGTATGCGATTTCGGACGCACCCATTGTGTCGGGTCGATGCAGCTCAACTTGCAAGTGCTGTATTCTGGTGTAGACGTGCCAGAGGGGGTTAGTGCACGCCTCAAACACTACAAACCACTACAAGTCAATTAACCATCGTAAGGACTTAGAAAACTATTTATGAAGATAAAAAAAGTTACTTAGTTCTGCTTTAAGAGTAACGGACATGAATTTACATTGATTCATAAATAAAAAATGTGCCTCCTCATTTCAGAACACCACTGCATGTAGTATTATGTAACATACATTGCCTTAATTAAAAATGTTCATTACCTTCAGCATTGCGTGATACTATTTCAAAGTGATTTCCGTCATTTTGACAGATAATAAATTGTATTTACCTGTAAAAAAAAAACTAGGAAAGAAACGTGAGGATTTGAAGAAAACGAGAGATTTTTCGTTCATTCCAGTGAATTATTAATGGGATATATTGTAAATTATATTTTGGGAGAACAGACCACCCAGACAGCAACATAGTGTGGCCCACATCTGGTGCATGTGGATTACACACGGACCAGATGCGGGCCGGATCTGGGCCGATACTATGTTGCTGTCAGGGCACATGTGCAGTATATGTTGTCCTTTTTCATATTATTACAGCAGAATTCAAAGGGAAAATAAGGAAAAGATGGCAACGATAGATATTCTTTGTTATAACATCACATTAAAATACCAAGCGTTACATTATTCTCATGATGTCTGAAAATAAAACATGAAGCAAAATTGACAGATCATTCAGTCAAACTGACATAAGATTTAGTTTTAGGGCAACCTTGTGATTTGAAATGATTCATTTCAGTCTTTTTGAATGGAAGTTCCCCAAACCAGAAGTGCCCCCATAATTCAAAACGCAGTAGGCTCTTCAGGAGTAAGGTGGATAGCACGCTAGTCATATTGACAGCTTTTATGGTGTATTTGCATACAAGTCCACGTTCAATGTAATTGCATGGAAAAGTGTCCTGAAAATTCTCTTTTTGTGTTTCATGAGAGAGTGATATAGGTTTGGAACAAATTTAGGATCAGTAAACAATAACATTTTATTCCTTTAACTTCAAATCATCCTCTGTTATGCTCACAACTGGTTGTGACAGCTGTTATGGATGAAGCATCTTTCCTGTTTCATCATCGCTCCCAGCTTAAGGTGCTGTTCAGAACGTCAGGCAACGTTAAATTCAGGCCACCATGACTAAACTTCAGCTTGGCTTCATTACTGTAAATTCAGTTTTCACTAGAGCTGCGGCACTCATTTGCGTGAGTCTGAGTAACAGGTTTACTCATCGATCATTCAGAGCACAGTCTATCACATGCAGCACCTGGTGCTGACAGTCACGGTTGCAGTAAAAAGATTTTTTTTTTTTTAAGAGGCGGATGGCGGACGTCCCTGAGAGTCATTTGTTCTTTGGGTTAGGCGGGGACCACAGGGGCCCTGGCCTGTGACTGAACCTGACGCTCTGACAGCTGTTGTTGACCTGAACCCTACACACACACACACACACTTGCTCCCTCCCCTAACCAGGGGATTTACCATCCACTGGGGCCGCCACTCCCTGCCTTACTGTGGAGGAGTTTGGAAATAAACATTACTCTGAGAAACAAAAGAGAAACAAGCATCTTTTAGGTTTTCAATAGGATTTATTTCACCCAGCAGAGAATAGAAAAATAGGATGAAGACAAAACATTGATGGGAAATCTAGAGACGATTTTAATTAATTGCTTACATATTTAAAAAGAAAAATTTTCAAAGATTTGCATAAAGAGCTTTGTGCCGTCCATTTCCCTGCAACAAAGAGAAAAGTATTGTTCTTTGGGATCAATTTAAGGACAATTTAATATCTCGTTGCTCTAACTACAGCAAACAAATTTCTATAAATATTTTTTTCCTCATTTATATGCTGAAGTGGCATTTAAGATTGGGGCTCATGATTATTACAACTGGAATACACAGCAAACAGAAAAATGAACAAAAGTAACACCAGTCACATTTCGTTCAGTAATAAAGATTTTTAACTCGTGCAACTACATTTAACAAAACGTACCACTTATTTCATCTTCAGTATATTCTCATCTTGAGCATGTTTCTGTACAATTCAGGATAACATGTCTTTTGCACAGCAGTAAGTGTGACCTCACAATGGCATTAATCCATCTATGGACTGGCATAGGGTGGGACGTATATCCTTCCCTAATGCTCTTTTTTCGCGGGGTCATGAAACTAAAACGGGCCCAGATGTTCGTCGGGTGAGAGTTTGGGCCATTGCTTTGGCTGATGGCTTTTGGTCACAGGAAGTCTTAAGTGCTTTACACATCTCTCTTTTTGAGGCTCTCTTCCTTCAGTACGGCCCTGTATGTGTACCTTGTTTCGTCACCAGAGAGATCAACGCTAGATCTCGTTTGAAAATTCCACATCCATCCATCTTTGGTTTTGGACTGTGGAATGCATAGTTGCACTGGTCAAGTCTGCAAATGAGTTCCATCCTGTTCTTATATTTACTCCTCTTTGGAGAATTTAGTCTTTCAAAGCTAAACCAACTCCAGAGAATTTGAAACGGCTGGAAGTTGGAGGAGGAGGTGACGTGAAAGCAAGAAAAGAAAGTGTCTTTTGCGAAGTTCACCACTCCCCGAGAATGTTGGTTACCACAAGAGTTCATCGCAGCGAAAGATGCTTTCCTACAACGTCTGACACAAAAGAATGTTGCATGTATACCTTGTGCGCTCGCTGGATGCCTCTCTCTTCCTTCTGGCAAGCTGTTTAGAAGCAGCTGTCTGCTCACGTTCATCTCTCGCACACTCTAACCCTTCCTGTCTCGTCCCCAAGTCCCTATTTGCACATCTTTGGATTCTGGCTTCCTCACAGCCGCTGCGAAGGGTGGAGCTGTTTCAGCCCGCGTCATTTCATCAGTGTCTCTCTTCTTTCTGCACATTTCTCCACACTTTTCCTAAAAAGATTAAGTGCCTCTGCATAAAGGTCCTCAAGTTTGCTTTTTATTTCGGGAGGGGGGGGGGTAGAGGGGGTAAGAGGAAGGAAAGAATAGTTCAAAGAGGGCCCCCTTCATGCCCTCTTTCCGTCTTTACCTCCTCCCTGAAGCACTGCCTCTGCCATATGGAGAAGCAGTCAAGAGTTTTAATGGCCAATTCTACGAGGGAGGTTTAGTGGAGTCGTAGGCTCCCGCTGAGGAGGGGTTTCCGTTCTCCTGTTTGGGGGAGGCGCGGCAGGCGGGAGGGGGCACGCTGAATGGAGAGGAAGTGCTGCCGGTAGAAGGAGGACGGGTCTCGGCGGGCAGGGGGTCTCTGTCTGTGGGGCGCAGAACAGATGGCGGCAGCGGGAGGGCCAGCGGGAAGCTGGTCATGTAGAATATTCTGCCAATACGTCGCGCCACCTGAGGAAAGCAGCCACATGCCAGCGTTATTTCTCACACCATAAACCCAACAGGAAGTGCATAAGGATGTGTATAAGACAGTGATACAAGACGATTGCTTTCATGTCTGCTCAGAATAATGAACGAAGAAATGTGATTACACATGAAGAAACAAGACAAAAATGTGGGCCTATCTATAGGTTTGTGGGGCCCTGAATGTGACCAAATATCTTCTGGTCAGAAGTTCTAATATGTTCATTTATCACGGACCATCTCTGTAGGGCCCCCCAGGCACTGTCTGGAAAACCAATTATTTTGGGAAAACCAAATTTGGAGACCACATGACAGGAGTATGCACTCCTGCTCCTGAAGGGAAACTTTCCTGCAGTTTAGATCCATCCCTTGCCAACACACCTGATCAGAAGTTTTGAGTGATCTTGAAGACCTTGTATTAGTTTGTTCAGGTGTATTTTAGTAGGATTTGAGCTAAACTCAGGAAGGTGGCTCTCCAGAAGCAGGATAGTACACCCTTGCTCTATGGCAGAGGTGGACAACTTTGGCCCTCTGATTAGGGTTGGAGCTAAATTCTGCAGGACAGTGGGGACGAGTTGCCCACCCTTTCCCTCTTGTATATCTGTCCACTATTATTGCAGCTTCTGGAGAGCTACCTTCCTCCAAAGTTTAGTTACAACCCCATTTAAACACCTCAATCAGCTATTCAAGGTCTCAGGATTTCTTAATAAAGTTGGAGTAAGGCCTGCATAAAACTTGCAGGATGTTGGCCCTCCAGGAGCAGGATTTGACACCCCTGGTACAGCAGGTGTTTTCTTTACCTGAGAGCGAATCTTGAGGGCAGGACCCAGTTTCAGTCCCATGTTGTTGAGCAAGTGGTCCTCAGTTAGCAGTGGCAGAGTCTCGCCATCAATGGCCTGCTCTCTGAAGACCTGAAACAGATGACCTAACTTCAGCTGACGTTGATGAACATTGACCAATTCACTCAACATGCACACAATACACGTGACTCTCATTCCACGGGGAAGCTCATGCATACTCGGCATCTGCAGTGAAATGTGGTGCGCTGCGGTCAACGGTGGGGTTTTGGTGATTCGTTGAGCATGCGACAGATTGACATTCAGTGTGGTGAGATGTGTGAGACAGAGCTGTGAGTGAGAAAGATAAGAGCAGCGCAGAGCGGCCTTCTAACTTTTTAAAGAACACTGAAGAAACAACTAAATCAAGCTATTCTGGTCTAATGTTCTTGTCTACAAATTGCAGCACATGATCTTCATTCTGTGCTGTACTGTATGTCTCCAGTAGCCCCTGTTAAAGGCAGGGGCAGGAGAGGAGGTGTCCAACGCTCTGCTCCTGCTCTTGTCCTCACCTGTGTGTACTCCCCACAGCCTGCTAGGCTGTTGATGAAGCTGCACACCTCCTCCACACTCCACTTGCTGATGTCCTCGGCTGCTCCCGCCTCTTCTCCGTCCACGAAAAGACCTCCCATGGCGCCTGTGGGCCCGCCGGGCCGAGAGGAAGCAGAAATCATTAGAGACAGAAGGCCCCCTGTCCCCTTACACACACGCTTGCGCCTACACACCCGCTCTGTTATTGACCCTGCCTATTACAGAATTTAGTAAAGGTCAGCGGCAGGGCCCCTTCCTGGGGGAGGTCTCTCAGCTGGAGCAGGTAATGCATTTCAGATGGCCAAAGTTGCTCTGCACTCATTCAAGTTAGGTGGGGACAAACACTTAAGCTACTCGCCTTTAACTAGATATTAATGTGGGGTTTAACCTTGCATGCTTCGTTGATATCTTTTGAAAGAATATTTCACCACATAATTCTATCATTTTCTCATGTCATTCAAAATTTTTTTGTGGAACATGAAAGAAACTCAGCACATTTTCCATACAACAAAAGTGGATGATGATTGTGACTGTCAAGCTCCAAAATTTACCAGTGAAAGTACTATAGCTTTGTTCCAGAAACAACCCAAAGTTCCTGACTTATCATGGTATTTTATAGTACTTTTTAGTGTTAGTATTTATTGTCTTTTTTTTTTTTATCTTGACAGTGGCGATTGCCATACACTTACATTTACAGGGACAAGAGAAACCTGCATATTATGTTAAATAATTCATTTAGCCAGTAAGCAATGACAGAATTGTAGTTTTTTTTGTTTGTTTTTTTTTTTAAACTATTTTTTCATTTTTGTGAGCATACCTGTCTTGCTCTCTCTCTTTCTCATCATATCATTGGTAAGATGAGACTTGATTGTTTGTTGGTATATTGGTGCATTTTGGTATGTGAGCCAAAATCTTTTTGTATGTTGCATGTTCAGTATTTGCTAGAATGCCTGAGGTGGGTTAGCTCAGCCTCTCTCTGAATTGGTCACTTCCTCATTAGGAGACTCATTTTCCATTAAAACTTGCTCTGGGCTTGCTTGCACTCTGGGCTCAATTTCTCAGTTTCTCTCTCTAACTCTCTTGCTCACTCTTTCTGTCTCTTTGAGGACAAGGAATACTATGTGAACTCCAGATTTAACAGATTGTTAAAGTTGAGGAGCAGGCATATGGTGTCACTAACACTAGTGCTCTGTATGTTCGTTTTAAATGAGGAGTGCATTGGACATGTTGCTGAACTGGAATTGGAGGAATTTTGGACTATGGAAATCTCTAAAATACAGTATGTCTCATTGAATGTGATTAGATTTTGTTATCTGAATTGTAAAGAGCTGTGAGCTCACCGGTGTGAAAGTAAGGGCTGGTGTATGGAAAGGTAAAGGGCAGCGTTTGTCCAGGCAAAGTGGGTAAGGGTGGGATTCCTGGTGGCAGGTATTTGGCCTCACTCTTGCTCAGTCCTGATGTGAAGAGGTGGTGGGTCGGTGACTCTTGGCCAATGGAGCTACAAGGGGCACTGAGCCTTCCTGACCCCTCCCCCAGCTCTTTCACTGTTTCACTAGACTTGGTCACATCCTTGCCTTGGCACACCTCCGAACCGAGACCATGTCCGTCCGCTTTGGAAAGCCTCTCAGCCCTGTCTTCCCCAACCTCTGCATCAATCTCTGAGTCTTTCATGTCTTCATCCTGTCCCTCTGTTTCTCCATCCCGAGCACAACCCTCATTGAGCATCTCTTTAGTCTCAGACGAACCCCCTTGTTGGTCCCCTCTGAGGTGTCCTCCTTTCCTCAAGCTCTTCCTGTTGCTGAGGTCTTTAGAGGAAGTGCCTGCTGCTGCCCCCTGGTGGTTGAGGGAAAGTAATGGGGTGTTGTTGTGCCGCAAAACCAGCATGGCGTTGCGGCGATTGAGCTCTTCTCGGAGTGGGTGGCCCTCTGGGATTTCTTGCAGGCTGCGCAAGGCAGGGTGTTCTGCAGGGAGCCCGGGATGCAGGCCCAATGGGTCCGCCAGCAGTCGCTGCCTGTGGAGGTTCTCTAACTCCTTCTGTCTCAACAACTCAGCAGACATTTCCAACCTGGAGGAACAACCCACAATCAGAGATGCACACTGCAACTTGGAAATAAACTTTCCTGATAAAATCTTGTAACTACTGAAACACTTTTCTCTGTGCAGCTATAACGTTACCTAGCAAGGTTCTGTTTACGAAGAATCTCTTGTTGACGGGCGAACATCTCTGCCTGAGCAGGCTGCAGGAAACCATAACCTACAGAACAACAGCAAGAGAACATTAATTTTACAGGGTTGGGAAACATATTCATCCCACATTGTACAGCTATCATTAAAAATAAATGAAGTATACATCTAATTGTAAGTGTTCACAGATTATACACATTCAACATGGAGATATATACAGTGGCACCAAATAAATGAGTCATTTTTGCAATTACTTTTAACCAACTGGTCTCAAGGTCATTTTTAGTGGATGTACGAAGTCAGTTCTCAAGTTCACACAGGTGTCCTAGCAGAGTAACATAGGTGTTAACTATGGACACACTTATGTTTGACCACCAGAAAGTGTCCAAATACTTCTGCCTTATCTACTGTATTTACAATCCTAACCTTTTGTTTTTAAAAATCCACTTTTATGTTATTGTATTTGATATTTTGTTATATAATGCTATATTCTTTTTGTAAGGCAACTTTAATACAAATTTAAATATTAGTAGATTTATCAGAGACCATTCCTAAATGTGTATATGGGTGGAAAACAACCCATACCCCATTAAAGAAACTCCCAGGTTAAATGAGTTAGGAGTTAATGTGAGTGTGTGTTACATCTGGCGGAGGTAATGCTCACCTGGGGCTTGGCAGAGGGCAGAAGGCATGCCCAGGAACGGGGGACGCAGGTGAGGCCCCAGAGCAATGTGAGGAGCATTCTGCGGGGACAGCAATGGAGGAGGGTGCGATATGTCTCTGTGTACACACACACACACACACACAAAAACACACCATCATTAATAAACTGCTACTGTATTTCTACTGTATACAAGTCTTTGAAGTCAACACGAAACAGCATTCATAACCCATTTTATTTCATATTACAGGATAACTTTTTCATACACAGGATATTCAAAAAGATAAATTTAATGTATGAAATATAAACATAGACTGTGACGATTTCTTCTTTGGAGTAAAGTACATACATGAATCATTCACAATAAGACTAAGACTATGTATGAAGTAAATAGAGTCTGCTTTTGGGTCTGTAAATATGTCATGTTGACTTACATAATACATGCTTTCTTATTGTGTGGTATTATGATATTGAAACAGGTAGGTTTTCAACAGTCTGTTATGGAAAGCTAACAATATAGATTTCCAACAGTCTAATATGTCTGTGTAATTTTTACCATTTTAAGTTTTTTTGAGGAGTTTGGTACAGTTGTACGGCGCTATGGTAATGAACAGGTTGTCAACAATCTGTTACTGCTGTGTGGCGGTATACTACCAATACAAGTCGAATACAATATGGCTGTGTGGTGTTATGGAAATGCTGCGTTCCCTTCCATCGGTTATTTTTATCGCTCCCTCCGGTGCACGCGAGCGACCGTAGCCCCTCATCAGTCCTGTCACGCTGCGGACAGCGGCACTGTTTGTATCCTTGCCCCCACCCCACCACCACAACCTCCATCATCTCCTCGCTCTCGCTCGCTCCCTCCCTCTTGCTCTGCCGCGCTCTGCGGCCCTGCCACTCTGGTAATGAGGCCTGAATGCACAATAAGAGCATGTCATACTCCGACAGCTGGGGCGGCCCCCCAGCCTCGCCCGGGCTACAGGCTGAAGCACCCACTAATTAACACAGTTCTTCCTCTTCCACCCCAACACACACGCACACATCCCCCTCCTCTTCCTGTCTCTCTCCGCCGTATTCAGCCAATAAAAAGGTGGCGTGTTGCGTAGCCTCAATTATATTTTTCTCCTTTTGTACAGGCGAAGAACACAGGCTGTTCATATACAATACAGCGGCCGCTTTTATAGAGCCCCGGCGGGGAAGAAGGAGAATGAGAGGCGGGGTAAGGAGAGAAAAAGGAGGGAGAGAAAAATATGAAGAAATGTACTAGTGGCAAGGTGCTGAAATACAGGCAAATCCTGCAGTGTCTTTTTAAAGCTTTTTCGTGCTCCTTTGTCAATGCAAGCCCCTCCATTTACTGCAACTCTTCACTGAGCCCCCCAACACACACGCTCACACATGCATAAATATAAATGAAACCCAACACACCTAAAGCAAGCGAAAGAACAGCGCGGTTGCTTTGTACTTGTGACTGAGCAACACTTGCTCCAGGGGGAGAGAGACTGAGCAACACACCACAACACATAAACATCCAAACAGAAGAGACGAAAAACAAAAAAACCCCATCTGAAATGAGGGGAGAAGCCATATTTTGCTGTGCTCTACTTAGTTTTTATGTCATTTCTTAGCTAAATAGCCCTTGCGTGTCTTCCTTGAGCAAAAACAAAGAAGAATTCTAAAAAACACAGGTTGGTTGAGGGGTTGAGAAAGGTGTGGAGAGACACAAAGGGGGGAAATCATCGATCGATTGGGCGGCTGTTGAAATGTTAATGCTAATCGTATAACCGCTTTCCGCCGGTGCCTCGCACTTCTGTGGCAGCTCCAATTAATCTGGAAGAAGGCAGCGCGTGACCTTGGGGCCGGGAGTCGGGCCGGCAGCCCAGCCATGCTTATGTAATTACACTGTGAAGTGTGTAATCACCTGGCCTAATCCCTCAGGCCTCACAATTAGCCCGGGCGGCGCTGGCCAGGCCTGCCAAACTCTGCGCCGCCCTGCGCGGCCCACAGATGAATAACGGTCAATTAAAGCTGCATGACTGGGGCCGCGAGGCGTCCGCTCGATAGTAATTAGCTGTAATCATGGGGAGACGTGCCCGGCAGACGTGCTTCTCCTTTTATAGGAAGCAATTTTGGAATGAGGCAAGCATTAACCATTTCACTCTGGATCTTTGGCCGACAGAAAAAGAAAAAAACAGGGCGATATGTTTGGAGGGCAGGGTTTATGACTCTGTTTTAACGTGTATTCTCACAAAATACTCGAAATGTTAAAAATTTTAAAGCTGCAGTGTGTAATTTGTGCTCCATTAGCTACACCAGACGAAACTGCATAAATAATGAATATTTCCAAACAGGTTTTCCAGTTGTCTTGTTAGTTTTCTCTGTGCTTTAAAAAGGTATGAACATTCTGTCAAACAAGAAGATTTTTTTTTTTTAACCCATACAATGACCCCCACTGACTTTCATTGTGTGGACAAAAGCATCTGAAACATTCTTCAGAATATCTTCCTTTTGTGTTTCACAGATATATAAAAAAGTCATGAGAGTAAATGATGACTATTTTCATTTTTGGGTGAACTATCCCTTTAAGTAGAGATAAAAGTACATTTTAAAAAATTGCACAAGGCAGATTTAAAAATGTGTAACATTTATTTCCGGCACACTGACTGCTGCTCAGTTTACCGGTTTAATTACCTCTACATCTTTTGAGGACTGCCTCGGTTCCTCCACCCTGCCCCGTCTCTCCTTTTCTCTATCTGTCGATCTCTCTCGCTCTCTCGCAACCTAGCTAGCGGTAGGGCAAGTAGACGCCACTTGTGTTCGCTCATGTGTGACGACCTGTCAGAGTGGCAGCGACGACGCTCCCTGCCTGAAAGCAACGGCAGTGTGGAGTGTTGTCTATGTGTGTGTGTTTGTGTGTGTGTGTGAAAGCAGAGGCAGAGCACCAAACTGGCCAGACGAGAAAAAGAGAGAGAGAGAAAAGTGGAGCGGAGCTGACAGGATGGCCCTTAATGAGAGGAGCGCGGGGGATTAGCCGCTCGCCACACCGTGCCCGCCTCGCCTTGACTCGAGGCGGGAACACATTTGCACAGGAAGCACATTAAAATGCATAAGGCTCTTGCTCACCCAACGCCCCCCACCCCAGACCACTGTCTGTTGCTTGTGCTGCCCCACATGCCAAACACATTAGGATTTGCCTTGCAGATTCCCTAAATGCAATCTGCCATTTAAACCCAGACAAATGGCCAGCCATGGCTGCAGGACTATTGATCTTGGTAATGATTTGTTTTTAACAATAGCCACTAATGGGCGTCAGATAATCAATTATGGAGAGTCGATAGAAAGGTGAGCTTGAGGAATGGTTTCCGGCACACCATTTTAGCCTGGCGGACTCTCTGTCGATACTTTAGAGGGGTTAGCAATGTCACACAATCTGTGCTAAAAGCTTGTAGCCCACCCATACGTCCAGGCCAGTTTTCTGTCATCATTTTTCCACTGTCATATTCTCGTATGACTTTCGTTCTTTTATGGAGAACAAAAGGAGAAATTTGGAAGACTGCATTGAGACTCTTTTACATACAATTTTAATGAATACAGACTGAAGCTTTAATGCTTCAGAAAAGACATAAAAGCACCAATTAAGTATCTTAAGTGTTTCTCTGTTAATGAATCATTCAGACTGATTTTGTCAATCAAATCAAATGATTCATTCTCATGAATTCTTAAGAACATGCCAAGCACATACAGACATACATTTAGACCACTTTTATAGTACTTTTATTGTGCGTTATAGGATTTTTGAAGCTTGTTCATTGTAACTACATGAAAAAAAAATTATGTGTTCCTCAAAAGAAAGAAAGTTATATGGGTTTGTATCAACATGATGGTGAGTAAACGTAAACAATGACAGAATTTTGGGTGATTTAACCCATAAATGTGCAGCTTAGCAGTTTCGCAATTTTCAGAGCTCAAACTACACGGTAAAACAAAGGGTTAAATAACCAATGAACAAAAAAATTGTGTGTGTAGGAGCAAAGGGAAAAAAAAAACACTTTCCTCCCTCCCTCCTTTCACCCACAACCTAGGAAGTGTGCAGGCCTCGTTAACATCAGCGGTCCTGTGTGGCTAATTACCGTGAGCTGGCGGAGCTGCGGCGGCTGGCTGGTCAAAGCTGCACGCTGAGCTCCTGACACGATGCTGCGCTGGGCCAGGAACCGAACAGAGTTCCCCCACCCACGCTGGGCGACCCCTCCCAATTCACTTCCTCCCTACCGCCTCGCCTCGCCGGCCCATTATCGATCCTCCAGCTTCCCGCGCCACATAAATAATCGACAAGCAATTACCTGCCTACTCCCGCTGCCTGGGCTTTGTTTGGAGGCGGAGGGGAGCGCCGCAAGCACAGTGGCCTCGCTGAGATGAGGAGAGAGGGAGGAGGAGGAGAGCGATTCGGGGGGAGAAACGTTGCAGGGAGGAGAACGGTGTGTGTTGTCCTAGTGACCCGTTCGGTCCTGAGCCCTATAAATGCCTCCTGACAAGATCAAATCGAACAGCGTTGCGAAGAGGTCATCGCAGAGGTCATACCCACTGGCACATCCCATTAAGTGGATTTTCTATTCTTTCCGTGGCCTTAACGCCAACTTCTATTTTTCCCTTCCTTTTCCCTCTTCCGTTTCTTTGGTGCATAATTCAATTTTTCCCTCTTTTCTCTTCAGCAGGCAGTCACCCACTCCAACACGCATGCAGTATTCATTAGAGTCGGATGTTGGCTTCATTATTAATGTAAAATATTCATGTTATTTTAAAGCTTAGCATTTTCTCCTGTATCCGTGTTCTTAAAGTGCGCCTCAGAGGTTTCCACTCAGCAGAGGGGCATTTATCAACCACACGCGCACAAGCGTGCACATATACAGCTCATCCACTTTTACACGACGATATAGTCAAATAAGCATATGTGTGGTTTCAGCCACTGTCCTAATCAGACTTTCCTAAACGAGATGACACTGTGAGATATTTTGTCGGCCATTTGGTCTCTGTTTCTGCATCACGCTGGGTAGCAGAGTGAAATCTCATTGGCCCAAAACCTTTGCCACGTAATTTTACAGCGAACATCAAATATCTTCTTATTAGTTGTGATAGTGATAGATTGCTCGTCACTAAAACTTGTCCCATCTTGTCTGGTTAGGACGCCATTTCAGGTTGTAATGCGCCCATCACAGAGCAAGAGGAGGAGAGACTAATGTGAAAGACTGAACATACATTTAATATAAATATTTTAGATTAGAGCATGCTGAAAAAGGCTGCAAAAGGGATATTCCAGAGAGTACGATGTTGTGCATGTGTATTACCGCTCAGGAAACTGTGCGTCTCTGTGCTGGGGAAGGCCCTGTTTGCGCCGCTGGCTGGAGGAGCTGCCTGCAGTGGGGACGTGGGCTTCCATTCCTCCCGGATTTCTAACGGCAGCCATGGCTTCCTGACGCACACGCAGCAGCTCTGTGAATGGAACGAACAGACCAGTTAAATCGAGAAACTCGTCCGGTCTGTGCTGTCAGTGCCAAATCTGTCAGTCTAGCTCTGAACCGACACAGTAAGATTCAGTCCAAGAGTCCCAGAGCAGGGTGTGTTAACTGCAACACAGGCAAGACTTCACACTCCACCCCTAAAATGAAAACCGAGGTGATCTATTTCAGAGTCACTTCTTCACTGTTCAACATGGGGCTCCCAATGAAACGATGAGCATTATGGGACAAATATAAGTGTAATTGCATATGAATCATATTGTTTATTAATAAAAACATCTTTTTTTTCTACCCACAGTTAAAACTAATAAACCTTAACAAAAACAAAATGAGGACTGTCAATAGAATAAAATAAATGATTAATCAATCTCATGATTTCTGACAAGTCTTTAGAAAGCAGAATGAAACAGTATTAACGTCAAATTTGGCTCTTGCAGACCCCTGGGAGTCCCAAAAAATCATAATATGGAAAAAACATCCATAACAAATTTTCACTGGTTTTACAAGGACATTAGAATATCAATATTCGATGAAGAAAATTGTGATGTTTGCTCATGAACGGTCGCTGGCACATTTCTAGGGTGTCGTGGGTTGATATGGTGTTCCTAAATCTATGAATGGATTTTTTTTTATTATTGTTTATCATTCGCCAATCAAAAATCATGAGTTTGTTTGCTTATAAAAGTAATTCCACACCTCGACAAGCCACTCGATTCATGTATCATTCATGTCCATGTACATAAAACAGTGTGGGACGTGCTGAAATTTAATACTTAAGATTAGGCGTTAGTTCATATTGCTAATCCTCAGCAAACACCACTAACAAAAGTCAATAAAATAAAACAAACTACATATGAATAATAATGACTTAAACTGTTTGAGATAACATGACTGAAATGTAATTGAGCTGCTGGTCTCCCTACTGAATCTGTGATATTAGACCATCCCAGACCCATCTCCCAACATTACCAAACTAACAGGGTCACAACAGGAAGCACACTCTCTAATGAAAGAGTGTTAAATAGAAAATCCATCCTGCATGCCTCCCTCTCTTCCTCTCCCTCGCTCTCATCTCTCGCTCCCTCTCTCCTCTGGCCTTTTTTTAATTAGACGGTTCCCTCGGGAGCTGGCGGCCATTTCCGAGGCTGGCGTGTGGGCCTGAGTGATCGGGTCGGAGGCACCACGACAGATATTAATGTGTGCAGGCCCGCTGTATTGATCTGTTTATTGCACTGCCCCGCGGGGGCCCAGACTGACAGCGGACAAACCTCTAACAGCCCGTGAGAGGGAATAAAAGAGAATGAAAAAAAAAAAAAACAGAAGAATCTACTTTCAAGGAAAAGCAGCAACGCCTGTCATTTGGTCACACATATTCCAGATGACCAAAATAATTAGTAGTCTGTCCACACACATTATTACCAGCTGGAAATAATCAGGCTAAAGCTTGTAGATGTGTTTTGGAAAATGGTAGCTGGTTCCCAGCACATCATTGATGCTCTTAGACCATCTCGGACTGGTAACAAACCTTCTAAAAACCAGCAACCATGTTCCAATACACACCTATCAGCTTTCCAGCATGGTAAAACAGCCCCAAAATCCACAAAACTCAAAGCTGCTCTGAAGCCCTTTTCCTTGGTAGCCCAGCGATGAATTATTCCCTTTAACCTGCAACAGAGTCAGCACAGGGTCATCTGGGGCTGCATGTACAAGCACACCAGTCATCCAAACAGTGACATCCTGACACCCATGCAACCATCTCCCACCCACATTCACACTTCGTCCTCTGTCACACCCCAGATTTGCATCTTCTGAGTCAGTGTTACTGTAGAATCTTTACCTATCGAGATCTGGTTTCCTCTGCACCACGTACACGCAGGGCTTCCGTGGCAAAGCACTGGCAAGCCTTTGAGAGCTTCTGTATTGCCAGGAGCAGCTGACAGACACAGCACTCATCTGCAATTCTTTCAGGGGGACGACAGATCCAAAGAAAACTGAGAGCAGCCCGTGCCTTTTTCTTTTACTGACCTCAAACTTTCAAATGGTAGTATTTGTGTATAGAAAGTGTATATTATATATATTAAAAGAAAAACAGATATCATCAAGGTTAATTATCATAGAGATATTTTGCATTTAAAATTCATGCCAAAATTCGAACATGGGCTCCATCAATTTGAATGGCCACGTTTGAGTACCTAGAGCAGCCTCCTCATAGCCAAAGCTAAAGGTGCACAACACCATATCCATATAATCCCCCCCCCCCCCACCAACTCCAACACTCACAAAAACCTATCCGTGCCTCCTTCACGGCCTTTCATTTCAGGGCCTCCACTTCAAACACATGAAAGGATGCTCTGCGGGGATCCAGGCGAGAAAGAACGAGGGAGAAAAGAAAGAGAGAATATAAAAGCAGGGCTGTGCATAGAGAGTTCTTGGGGAGTGTGTGCGTTTGTCTGGGGGGAATGGTCAGAAGGGCCTGGCCCTACTCTCTGCCTATGTCAAGGGCTCTTTGGAGCCTACCGTATAGATCCCCGCACTGCATCAACACTTCCCGACACACTTCAGAGGCACACACGAGGGGGTGAGTTGAGTGGAGGGGTATAAAGACGAAGCCACAAGGAAGGTGCAGAGATATGAAGGAAAGGAAAGGAGCCAGATAGAAAGAAGGCATCTCAAAGGAGAGAGCAAGGAGATGGAGGCACGTGGAGGTAAAGAAGAGAGGAGAAAACACACAGAAACACAGCTGGGGTTGACGCTTCCCTGCGCCAGAGAGGTTTCTCTGAAAACTCACTCCCGAAAAGTCAAAAGCAGCTCTGTGTGAGCTATGGTGCTGGAGAAACAACAAAAAAACCCAAACAAGAACATAAATTAAAAGCGACTTGAGGACAAAGGGGGAAAAACTAGTAAAATATGAAGGAGTGGGAAGGGAATGCTTGGGGCTGACAGCCAGCTAGAAGAACCAAATTTGTCACAAGTGCAAATCTAAACATTAAAAAATGATTGAAGGTGAAAACTTATAAAAGCTTCAAATTATATAAAAACAATTATAAAAAATTTTCATTATTGATTCACCTTTGTGAAGTATCAAACCTGTATTAAAACAATGGACTTCAATAAATGGGGAGTGCAGATACTATAAAATGGTTGATGTGACTTCAAAAAAGATGCAAATGCACCACAAAACCATAATAGTGGTCCACATGACTCTATGTTCAATATATACATATTTACTGATAAAATTTCCCTCCAGCGAGCTGTTAACAGCTGTGACCAGATTGAGTCAATGAGTTGAACCCGAGAACCAAGTTTGATTTGTAAATCAGTTGATTTAATTATAAAGGACTACTGCTATAGATATCGATATCAGAATCAGATGTTGTCAATGATGTTGTCAGATGTTAATCATGTTGTTTAAAAGATTTATTTTTGGAATTATTGAGATATTGGATAGTATAGTGAAGACAGGAAACAAAGTGGGAAAGAGAGGGGGACGGGATCGGGAAAGGTCTACGAGATGGGACTCAAACTCAGGTCACCCGAAGCGCAACCACGCAAAAGACTTGCCTTGAAGAATTTGAATGATAGTTTTAAGGGGCTTTTTGAAACTTTGAAACCTCAAACACTGTTCATTGTAACTGCATGAAAAAACGATCAGTACACACACAGTATTTCACATTTTTGTCATACAAGTCATAAAAATCTAGAACGACGTGGTTGAGTAAATGATGACGTAATTTACGAATACCTTGAAAAAAACTGAAGAAACATCATAGATCTGTACAGTAGACCATTAGGTAAAAAGGTGAGAATGGGTATCTCGCTCATCAAAGTCTTGGCAGCCAGGCATGTTGGCAGTGGTTGACTGGCACGGCCTTATCGTAGGCTTATGAGCTCAGCATGCAGGGGCAAGCCAGCACACTTGCATTCCTAAGGGGAGGAACAGCATCTTGGCCTGGTGAGTCTGTTTTCAATGGCAACCATTATGAAACCATACACCTGACATTTTTCCAGAAATCTAGGGGAGGGACCGACGGTGACCCCGCAAATCACGCGGCTGCTTTCTCTCGCTGGATTTCCCACAGACGGGTAAACGCCCTGCCTTTTCTTCTCGGATTCAGATTCCTTTCTACAAATAACCACACCTTTTTTTAGGTGGTTGCGGTGGATGAGAGGACTAGAGATGAAGAGCAGAAGGAAGTTCAGCTCGGAAAGTGAAAGCAAGGAGAGAAGAAATGACAGAATCGGGAAGGGAACTGTGTGTGAATTTGTCCACAACATGCCTTGGTGTGATGGTAGACATACCTAGGAACATTTAAGCGGAGGTGACAGGAGAGCACGGCATCTCTGTCATAAAATCCCAGACACGAATAGCACATATAGTGGCACTAATTTCTTACAGATGTATGAGAGAGGCAATTAAACTCTTTATAGCGTTTCCCTCCTTTGGATTTGCAAGCAGTAATTAAGAATCATTACTGATCAAATAAAATTTAAAGTCGTATGCTCTCAGATTTAGCAAGAATGTGAGATTGATTAAATTTATGCTACCGAAAAAAGGCCATAAAAGCTGGAGGCAATTAACGGTTTCTGCGAGAAAAACGTCAACAAGGCTCTAAAAAGCAGTTAAGATGTAACCAAACAAATAAAACAAAATGATGCTCACTAAATTTCGGTTTACAAATCTTACAAATCCGCATCCGTTAACCCTGGTACCTCGTCAGTGATCGTAAATTTGAAAAGGCATGAGAAAAAAAAGAGCAAAGGAGCCATTTTCATGGTGTTGGTAATTTAGAGGGTTGGCTTGCAGCCAATCAAAGGGCCAAATCGATCCAGTCGACCTCAGGGCCCAATGGCAGTGTTATTTACTACTGTGTGTGGCAGTAGTCACAGATCACCCACTCTGACATCCTACCGTTGGGTGGGCTGAGACCACAAATAGAATTGTCAGTAATCTCTGCAGTCAAGCTCTAGCTGTTTGTGTGGTATCCAGGAATAAGACTACATGGGTAATTAGAGCGGATACAGAGACAAGCTCACACACACATACACAGGTGACGCACACTCACCGTGGCTTGGGATGCCCATGTTGTTTGCCAGCTGGTACAGGCGCTGCTGCTGCTCCTCATAAGAGCCATGCTCGTTCAGAGCTGACATCATGCGCCTGTAGTGCTCCTCGGGGGTCATGTGACTGCCCGGCTCCAGCGCAGGCGTGTGAGAGTTCTCTGTGGGATGAGAGGAAGCAAAATTGAATCAGCTGTTTCAAACTGTGTGATCTTATGTGAGATGTTTGAGTATTTGAGTGAGATGATGTGTGGTTCTCCTCGGTACGCTGGGCGGCAGTAACTCGAGCCAGCGCATGGGGAGAGACTCTTGGGGGAGAGATGGGGAGGAGGAAGAGAGGTGGAAGGGGGATATTTTACCCTCCTCATTGAAACTGGAGCTTGGCCCCGGGCAGGCGAACAGAAGCAGTGTGGCCCAGCGCAGGAGACTGGGGGGAGTGTGTTCTGCCAAGCGCCAGATAATCCACCCGAGAGGCTTCAGGTGTATGTGTGAGTGTGCTCATGTGGACGATGTTTTGAGGCATTGTGAGTATGAACAGTTCTGCTGTGGGTGTATGTGCGTGTGTGAGAGAGAGATATTTTTAAGAATTTCTGGACAAGAAAAAGAAATGCATATATATATATATATATATATATATATATATATATATTATCAAATTTATCAAAAATACAATAAAAACTAATAATATTTGCTCAACATTTTTTTCAGGATACTTGATGAATAGAATAGAATTTATTTGAACTAGAAATCTTTTGTAACATTATAAAAGTTCTTACTATCACTTTTATCAATTTAATACTATATATATATATATATTCTGTATATAGTATTTATAAGAAAATAAAATAATATATTTAATATATATTCAGAAATGTCCATTCAGTTCATGAAAGGAATAACATGAGACATGACGGTCTGTATCTGAGGTGGAAAAGGTGGTCTGTGTCAGTGAACAGTTTGTGTTAAGTCCAGCCTTTGCAGTTTTTCTGTCTGCTTTAGTCATTACCTGCTGCACTGAGATCAGTGCTACCTTCCAGCTGTGTTTGTGTATTTCTGTGTGTGTGTGTGTGTGTGTGTGGGAGGTAGGACCTTAGACAACAGCAGCTGCTATGCTCTCAATCTACACACACATGTGCACACAAAGGCATACACATTGCTATGTTGTTTGGGTGTGGTGATGGATCACAGACACGCAGACACAAGACATTAGATCAGCGGCATTCCAAAGCCATGCTAATCCACAGCGGGTGACCGACGCAAGCCAACTGTAATTCACAGGACTAAAACACACATAACACCCATTTATCATTCTCACTGCAGCAGCCGTGCTGATTGGCTACACGGTGACGAGTGAGCAGGTAATGCCTCAAAATAAAACGCTGTCTAAACACAAGAGATCTCAGACCACTGATTATTGGGCGTCGATGTGTTTTGACACATATATACAGATGTCACATAGTAGATGCAGTTATGTGAAACTCTTATTAGAATACTGAAATTATATTTAATTTAATTGCCATCATAATTATTTGTATATTCACTTTTTGCGAGCAATTTACCCACCCTTTGCAGCTATAACACCTTTCATCCCAAAGGTGTTCTATCAGGTTGAGGTCAGGACTCTGTGCAGGCCAGTCAAGTTCCTCCACACCAAATTCGCTCATCCATGTCTTTATGGACCTTGCTTAGTGCACATAGTCATGTTGGAACAGGAACTTTCCACAAAGTTGGGAGCATGAAATTGTCCAAAATATCTTGGTATGCTGAAGCATTAAGAGTTCCTTTCACTGGAACTAAGGGGCCAAGCCCAACCCCTGAAAAACAACCCCATACCATAATCCCCCCCTCCACCAAATTTTACACTTGGCACAATGCAATCAGGCAAGTACCGTTCTCCTGGCAACTGCCAAACCCAGACTCATCCATAGGATTGCCAGACAGAGAAGCATGATTCGTCACTCCAGAGAACATGTCTTCAAGGCTCTAGAGTCCAGTGGCGGCGTGTTTTACACCACTGCATCCGACGCTTTGCATTGCACTTGGTGATGTAAGGCTTGGATGCAGCTGCTCGGCCATGGAAACCCATTCCATGAAGCTCTCTATGCACTGTTCTTGAGCTAATCTGAAGGCCACATGAAGTTTGAAGGTCTGTAGCTATTGACTCTACAGAAAGTTGGCGACTTCTGGGTTTAGATAACATATTGAACTTTTTATAACATACATGAGAGTATGAGTTATTTGTATACCTCTTTTAAAGAGCTACAAGATTAACAAAAACACTGTTCTATCCAGATGTATCACAACGTGAAAAAAAAAACTTCCAGGTTAAATGCACCACAATGAATTTGGACATACTGAGTAACTCTGCCCATAGTAAAATCTCACTGGAACAAAATACTGTCACACAGAATATGCTCTGATTGGCTGTGATTTGCATAGTATTTTCAGTTTTAGTGTGGCAGATACATTTCATTAAAACTTTGGCCACATCCACACGAAGCCAGAACTTTTCCTATCCGATCTTTTTTTTTTCCTTGTCTCAAGAAATATCTGCCTTCACAAAACCACTGAAACTGACTCAAAACGATGTAGTATACATGCCAGACCAGTATGTGGTGCTGTAATTCGGCCACAGAGATACACTAAAAATTTACCGGCCATAAATATTTTTTCCAGTAATGAAACATAGATTAATCCTTATTAAAGTTACAAGAGCAATGAGTGATTGTTCTTTGTCTTTTGTTGTTTGATTAACATTAAAAACACAGACAGCAGAATGAATATTAGCTGCTGTCACTTTAAGAGTTAATGCATGGATCTTTAAGAGTTAATGCATGGATAAACTCTTACACATGCGTTATATTTCTCAACTGTTTAAGTTCACTTAAGACATAACTGACTATGTTTACGAGGATACTTGCCAAACGCTTTGACATAATTTTGTCAAATAATATCTTCTCAAGTGCAAGAAGATGTGAAAAAGAGTTTCTATTCAGTATTCGCACACTTTTTGATACACAGATTTCTGGCTACGTGCATTTGTGCACAGGAAACTTCCCACACAGCTCGTGAGTTATGAACTGAGCTCACTTTTGCGTATTCTTGCTCTTGAATTTTTTTAATTGGCAAGGCTTAAACTTTTGCGACTGGATTGTTTTGAAACAAAACAAACATTATTAACAAATTAACCAAAAAATATGTTACAATTTGCAGGACTGGTCACCTCACTGGTCTGAAGAACAGATCCAGATCACTGCCTGCTCAACTCTTCCTGCTAGATGTTTGATTATATTTGACTTGGTGTCACTGAGTCTGCCTGATGTTTCTGCTGCCTGCCTGTTATGCTGTTTCACCTCATTAGCTCAGCTGGTTGACAATACCCAGGAGCATCACTGATTTACATTTTAGTTAAATATTAAGATTTAAATGTTAGCATGAAGATATTGATTTTGAGCTAAATTTTAGATTAGATTACTTCACCCAACTAAACATTACATTTACAAATGATGTCCAAAAACACAGTAACCTCAAAAACATGGGATTATCGCACAAACTCAAACACATTCATGAAGGAAGGAGGAAGGGGGAGGAAGTCGAACATTACCCAATCCTCCTTACTGTGTGTGTCCCTCATTCACTTGCTCTTTTTTCTCTCCAACAGACCACTGCAAAATATATTAGAATAATCCTAAACTGGACTTCTTGGATTTGAGCCTCCTGTAATACCTAGCTGAGTTATGACGGTAGTATGGATGTGGGACATGCACGCAGTATGTTCCACCCTAAAGAAGAACCTGAGAGAGCCTGTTTTACAATAGAACAAGGGTGGGCAACCTGGAGTGCCGCTGCAAAGTTTAGCTCCCACCCTGATAAAAGCTCACCTGCCTGTAGCTTATGCTGCCTTCACGTACTATTGGAAATTTGATAATTCCCACTTCTGAAGTCATGATTACGAGCTCACCGCTTTCAAGTTTTGAATTGGGAGGGCGTTCATGTGCAATTTTTACCTAGGAAACTAGTATTTACGATAATCCCGAGAGCATGTGAAGGTAGCATTAGTAATCCTGACGACACTGATTAGCTTGTTCAGGTGTGTTTGATTAGGGTTGGAGCTAAACTCTGCAGGACAGTGGCCCTCCAGGACTGAAGTTGCCCATCCTGCATTACAGACTGCGAAGAGTGTCACAACTTTAAATCAAATCCTGTTTTCCGAACTTTTTGTCTCTACGAGCACCATCAGAGTAATCAGACCAAACAGTTCTTACAGAACTCATCCCATTCACCTCTACTAGATCTAGATCCCTGCTGCTTTGACCATACGACCACAAGAAGCTCTTTTAGCAGGTCTAGGTGAAGGTGAGTGTGTTTGGTTAATGACTGTGTCCAGAGTCTCAGCGATCCAGCACACATTTATGCAAAACAGCAAATCCAGCTTCAGCAACACTCTTACTTTATTGATTTTCAACTCCTACAACACCCACTCAACAACAAAAACTCTCCCTTTCTGAGCGTCGGCACCCAAGCGTGGAGGTATGTTAGTTAGAAGGGTAGGAAATAAAGAAAAAAAAAAAAGAGAGAATCCATCTAAATTCTTCTATAAATGTTTGAAAGTCTGAGAACACATTGCAAACCTGGCATTCAAAATCTTATTTAAATTTGGAAGTACATTTCTGAGAACACATTTTGAAACAAAGAAATCATTCTAGATATTAATCAATATTTCAGGTATTCTAGGTCACTAATCAATTAATCAAATTTGTGACACTGATCATGTGACTCAAGACATTTAGATTTATGTTAATTTCTCAATTTACAATTAACATTTGACTAAACTTTTCGGATCCAAACTCTCTCTATATATATCCTATGAATTAGCAACGCCGCACTTGTGAACTCACCACACAGAGTGTGCGCAAAAGTTAACAGGAGGGGGGAGGAGATGCCTGTCTTCCACTGAGCATTGTTCTCTCCTCCCTCCTCTTACTATCTGTCCACCCCTTCTCTCCACTCTCGTTCAATCTCACCCCATCTATTCCCACCTACTCCATCTTACGCACTAAGGTTAAACAGCTCTGATTGTAGCACATTTTCATCTCCAGCACACATACGCACATGCACACACATGCACGAGAGGGGCCCCTACCTTTAGGTGACACGCTGCGGGACTTCTTGCTGTCAGATGGGCACTCGCTGCTGCTGTTGGGGGAGTAGGCTCTCCTCTTGCCTAGAATGTCATCTGTGGAAAAAAAAAAGAGGTTAGGGGGATTCAGATGCGGTCAGACGGCCCCTAAACCCCTCGGCATGCAGTTCACCGCCTGGCTCTGTACCTGCATACATGATAGAGCTGTGAGAGCGACTAAAGATACGAAGAGATGAGAGGGCCCTGCGCCAGCGTGAATGACAGATCTGGTTCTTACTCAGCCAAACGAGAGATTCTTTTGCCCGCTCTCTCTCTTTCTCCTATCTCGAACAAACACGCTCCCTCTCTTTTGCACTCACCCTCGCTCTCTACCGTTGTTTCTTGCCTTCTGACTATCTATCTCTCTATCTGTGCATACAAACGCTCTTGGTCTTCACACCGGCCTAATACGGAGTAAAATGACAAGAAATGACAAGGCAAGCGAGAAAAAAAAAAGGAAATAAGTAAGCGGTCTTGGCTTCTATCAAACTCCTGTTGTCGCGCTATTATGCCTTTTTGCTTTTTTCACTCACTCTCACTCTCTGTTTTCAGTGAATATAGAGCTCACACCTTTTGCTAATCTCTTCCTTCCTTTCTATCACTCTTTCTCTCCCTCCCCCTTTTCTCTTTATCTCTCTCTCTCTCTCTCTCTCTCTAGAAAAGTGGAGGCTGTCTGCACTAGCCTAATGCAGCGCTCTAGTGAGCCGCTGGTGTCTAGTGTACGATTACAGCACCCTCCTCCCCCCAAACACATCTCAAATCAATATCCTGCTAATCATGCTGGGAGGGGTGCTGCTGAGAGCATGGTGGTGCATGCATGCAGGAAGGAAGAGACCGTTTGTCATTGCACTCTCCTCTCCCTCTCTCACTCTCTCTCTTTCTGCCCTCATGCGCCACATGAAGTAAAAAAGTCAAAGCCACAGAGTTATGCTCTTCCTTTTGTCTTTTGTTGTTGTCTGATTCTTTATCTAATGGGATTGCGTAATAAATTGAGACAAAATGGATTATACATGTTGCTTGTATTTGAACTTTTATTGTATTTATTGTGTTTTATTGTCTATAGATATCATAAAAAGTTATTTTAAAAACATTTATGGTGCCCTGTGGGGGCATCATTTTAAAGACAACATAATATTGCTCAACAAGCGCAGTTTTCTTTCTTATGCTGACGTATTTCCTATTGAAACATGATATTTGAATGCAACATTGACATGTTGTCTTTTTCCTTTTTAAATAGCCAATATGATTTGTTACTTTCTAGTCAGTAGCAGGTGGTATAAAGTGCAACAGTTGGGTTACAGAAGTAATATCCTGTTCATTTTATCCATTGGGGAATTGATTTGTAACAACTTATAAATCGCTAAAGACAGATCTACTGTGAGCTACGAGGTTATTAATCAATGGTATATGCTTTTGATGAAGCCATCAATTCTGTCATTAATTACTCACCCTCATGTCGTTCCAAACTCGTAAGACTTTCGTTCATCTTCGGAACACAAATAAAGATCTTTTTGATGAAATCAGTTCCACAAAAAGATCTTTATTTGTGTTGAACGAAAGTCTTACGAGTTTGGAACAACATGAGGGTGAGTAATTAATGACAGAATTTTCATTTTGGGATGAACTAACCCTAATGAACTTAAGGAGTGTAGTAGCATTAGCCTCACAGCTAACAGATTTGAACTAAAAAGCCACAAAACTCTCATTTTTATTTCACAGGGTCTTTAAAGGAAGCCATTATAACAGATAACCCTTACATGTAAGCCATGAATAAAGCTCTACACATCAAAGAAGAGTGAAGGGGGAGATTCTTGCATGGCAACAAAACCGAGAGAGGCTGCACCTTCGTATATGTCCGACACAAAAGTACAAACTACTCTCTCGCACCCCTGCCTCTCGACACCAAGCGTACGGTTCATCCCTCTCTCAGATAAGAGTGCTGGAGAGAGACACATAGAGAGAAAGAAAAGCAAGCCTGCGCTTGAAAGGGCTTTTGGAGTGGCAGAGCTCGGTCTGGGATTCTTTGTGGGGAACGAGCTTTACTAATGACGCTGTTTGATGTCTTCTCATCGGGGGGGAAGGCTGTCTATCCCACTCCAAAGAGAAAAAGGGGCCTCTCTAATGGGCCCCCATATCCTCTCCTAACCTCCGCCCAAAGACAACAACAACACTCCCTCCGTCTGTCTCTCACTCCACTTCTCCCTTCGTCGGCCTTTGAGGTGAAGAATCTCCCTTGGCGTATTCAATTATTTTCCGCTCTCTATCTTCGCGTAGAACTGATACGATCGCTGCATAAGTGTAAAACTATAGCAATCGGATGCTCCTGTCTCTTTTGCTTCTCAAGCAATGTGCAAAAACTTCAGATAAGCCAGTAAAGTTTTAGTTTAAAAGGTGTTAAATGATATAATATGAGTTAAAAGGAGCACATGTCTGGTTCGGTGTGGATGAAGGAGAACTTACAAATAGGGTTGTGAAGGTACCCAAGACAAAAAGGGTTGGGAAACACTTCTACAAACCACAGGACCCTCTGGTTTCTGTACAAGCTATGTTGATCTCTCTTCCTCCCTGTATGTCTCTCTTTGACCCTAATCTCTTAGCGGTGTCTTTCCCACAGGGCTCAGCCACCCTAGTGCTGCTATCTCCAGCCCAGCCTGTTCTCCAAGCTCCATCACGTCTTATCAGGCAACCTCCTGCCTGCCAAGACTCCCAAAGCCCTGGGCTGAGTCCAGTTCCTCTTCATCTCAACCTCCATCTCCATCTCTTCGAAATCAACGGTCCTGAACTGTCACTCAGACCTACAGCTCAAACTCACACAGCACTGTCCCCCGAATCAAACCCCCCAAGTGATTAAACACAAACTTTAAAACCCTTAAATTCTCATGGTATGATTTGACAGTGCGGGACAAAGTGATTTGCGGTACGAAATGCTTTCGTAAGTGAGAGGGGGAAAGTTTTTGAGCAGGGCAGTGTGCCTATGGCGTCGTCGCAGGCGGAGAGGAAACCTGGCTCCGGACCGCACTCTTTGTCTGCTCTTAGCACTTTGGTCTCTAGCTGAAGTAATGCACTCAACAAAAGAGGAGTTTGGGACAGTGAGGAGGAAGCAGTTATTCTGCAAGGAGGAGCTGGAGGCGGGAAGTGACACTGACTAACTCACAGTTTCTTTTCTCCTTATAAACCTCCATGTTAACTGTTCTAATCCAGCAATAGTCAGAAAATAAAAGGTAATTTTGCATTTTTACACAATTTTGAGTAAAATGTCATATATTTGTAAGTCCTAATTCAAAAATGGATTAAAAAAACGCAGAAAAAAGGTAATTTGCCTTCACTGGAAATGGAACGTCGAGTTGAGAGCATTGCAATGTGAGAGTATTTCTCACAGTATTTTCTGTTGCTTTTCCACACATAACATTAAGCTAAATTTGGAATAGCATATCAGCCTACGACTCATAAAGATGAAATAGTAATAGTATGCTAGTACACTATTTTTCAAACTAAACCTTGGTCTTTTTATACAAACTTTTTTTTTTTATATATATATATATATATATATATATAAGCACACAGACATACTATTGTGAAATATTGTTAAAATTTAAAATAACTGTTTTCTATTTTAATATATTTTTAAAATCTATCCTAATTTATTACAGTGATGTCAAAGCTGAAATTTTAGCATCATTACTCCAGTCTTCAGTGTCACATGATCCTTCAAAATACATTCTAATATTCTGATTTGCTGTTCAAAAACATTTATTATTATTCTCAATGTTGAAAACAGTTGTGCTGCTTAATATTTCTGTGGGAACCAGGATATATATTTTTGCATCCTTGCTGAATTAAAGTGTTTAAAAAACTTTTGAATGGTAGTGTCTCATGGTTTCCACAAAAATCTTAAGCAGCACAAACAACACTGATTGTTTATAACATTAATAATAATAAGAAACGTTTGTTGAACACCAAAGCAGCATATCAGAAATCAGCATACTACTGAAGTAATTTTATTTAATATTTTTATATAATATGCATGTATATTTTTATGGATTTGTTAGGATGTTTTATGTAAGTGATTTACGGTGTATTCGGTTAAGGCCCATCCTTAGGTAAAATAATGGTCGTGCACAGGACAAGTAGATTTGTGGGAGGAAAAAACATAAACATCATTGACTGGACACTTCAATTTTTATACAAACTTTTTTAGTTAAAATTTGCTATACATACTTTATATACCTCTCTACCCTGAAATTTAGTGCTCATTCAAAAAATAAATGCAAAATACAGCTTCAAAGAGCTTCAAAAATCCACAGCAGCAGCAAAAATACTGCGCTCTCTCTCTGTCTCACAGTGTGCTCAAGGGAGAGGCAGGGTTTCGGCAGCGCCTGTCTGCCTCAGGGTCAGAGATTTTAAGGCGGAAAGCCTTTAATACCAATTAAATGTTGCCTCTTAAAGCTGTGATGCTCACATTTAACACCAAACAGGGAGGCTCGGAGCTGCCTCGTGCCTCAGCCATGTTACCCAACTCACGGAACGGCTCCTGTCGCCAGCACTGCTGCTAATTCCTTTAAACTCCAGCCTAGGCGGTGCGGAGCTGGGCCAAAACAAGGGCAGAACTTTAATAAAGGGAGGAGAGGAGAAAAGAGAAGGCTAGATGGATAAAGAAATAGCAAAACGACTAAATGAGTGGGAGAGCGGGAGGCTCTTGGTTTTCTCCTCCTTCTCCCTTTGCTCCTTCCGTCTCTCTCCAGCTACTGACAAGTTGGACAGGCCACACTCCTTAATTCCCTTTTCTTATTCCCTTAATCTGTCATCTTTATCAGGCAGGGGAAGTGGCGGGCGGCGCGGCGGAGCCCCAACCTCCAATCAATCTCCACATTACAGCTGACAGAATGGTGCTAATAACTTATTGATCCCCCTGTTTGCGGGACTCGGCCAGAACTGAAAGGATGGCATTGATTGGCTATGGGGGGGGGGGGGGGGAGCAGCACGGCGCTTCCGCCAGCCCAGAGGATTCAGAACCGCCCCCCTCTACTGCCGCTCCCCCACTGAGAGCCTTAGGGGAGAGACAGACAGAAAGAGAGAGAGACAGAAAATGAGGGAGGGAAACGAGCAGAGAGAAAAGAAAGAGATCAAAATCATGGGAAAGAAAACAACAGAATAAGGCAAAAAAAAAACTGAGGGAAAAATAAAGACATGGAGACAAAAGGTGTTTGAGGAAAATGCAGGAAGATGCAGAAAAGGCAGGCAGAGAATCGCCAGAAAATCAACAGATATAGAAATGGTAAAAAAAAAAAAAAGTATAATTATGGTTGCACTGTATGACGGTAGCATTTACTAGGCCAGACTGCTTTACAGAATCAGAGTGATGAAAAAACATTGAGAAATGTGAAAATTCAGAGTTGAACGTATCCCAAACAAGTCTAGATAAAAATAAAAAAAATTTGTTTTTAAGGGATTGTTAGACACTAGACTCTAGAAATAGAGTTTACTTGTCTGCAGTTGTTGAGCAACATGTGACTTAGACAACCATGCAGAGAATTCTGGGCCGAGAACGGTTTGTAATCGTGCTGTGCCGTACCAGGGTCAAGTGGAAACACAACTGGAACCGTTCCTTACCATTCTAACAACCGTTCGGCCTGACTGTGGAAAAGCGGCTATTGATCCAGCACATTACCACAGCTTCTAATGTAGCTCATCCAATCAAAATTTAGAGCTGGAACTTTCAGTTTCATAAAATTTGTTTTACTGTTTGGAATATACTATTTTTAACTCAAGTGGTACATAATGTCAAGCTGTTTTTTCACTTATTTATAATTCCAAATAAAATATATAGTTATTTAAAAATATTTTACTATATATATATATATATATATATATATATATATATATATATATATATATATATATATATATATATATATATATACACACACACACACATACTATTGTGAAATATTGTTAAAATTTAAAATAACGTTTTCTATTTTAATATATTTTTAAAATCTAGCCTAATTTATTACAGTGATGTCAAAGCTGAAATTTTAGCAACATTACCCCAGTCTTCAGTGTCACATGATCCTTCAGAATACATTCTAATATTCTGATTTGCTGTTCAAAAACATTTATTATTATTATCAATGTTGAAAACAGTTGTGCTGCTTAATATTGCTGTGGGAACCATGATATATATTTTTGCATCCTTGCTGAATTAAAGTGTTTAAAAAACTTTTGAATGGTAGTGTCTCGTGGTTTCCACAAAAATCTTAAGCAGCACAAACAACACTGATTGTTTATAACATTAATAATAATAAGAAACGTTTGTTGAACACCAAAGCAGCATACTACTGAAGTAATTTTATTTAATATTTTTATATAATATGCATGTATATTTTTATGGATTTGTTAGGATGTTTTATGTAAGTGATTTACAGTGTATTCGGTTAAGGCCCATCCTTAGGTACAATAATGGTCGTGCACAGGACAAGTAGATTTGTGGGAGGAAAAAACATAAACATCATTGACTGGACACTTCAATTGCAGTATAAACATGCAAATGCTGCGTCTTCAGAAAGTAGATTAAGATTATAACATACAAATTCAGGGAATCTACATTTATTCGCTGGTCCAGATACACAACAGACTCCCGCAGACGCTCTTGTCTGCCTTTAGGAAAGCATGAGAGCGGCAGAGAGGGAGGGGAAAAAAGCAAAAACACCTTATACGCCTATTAAGAGTCTCTGGTCTGACCGCAAAGCCACGTTTAGGAGTCTACACAGAGAGCCAGACGAGCTGCCGGCGCCCTGCCCTCCCCCCATCCCTCGCTGGGGCCAGCAGGCCGGCCGGCCGGACGGAGGGGGTGGGGGGTGGTGAGGGAGGGGGAGCGGGAGCCGCCTCTCCTCCGCCGCTGACTGGCTGCGGCTGACGCCTGGGTCAGCTCTCATGTCTGTCCCTCAGATTTAATTAACGGGCCTCTCCGGTGCAAAGCAACCCCAGCGCGGCAGTCGGCTGGCTTCCTCTTCCTCCGCCTGTCTCGCGACTCCACACTGCAGTCCACCCTCCCTTGATACCATACGACGCTCTGCTCATTCATTTGTTCTGCACTTTTCCAACCTTTTCTTCTCTCTCTCTCGCTCAATCACATACCCACAGAAGAAGTCAGACTTGAAAGGAAGTAAAAGAGACTGTGTGACGGAGAAAAAAAAAGCTGTTGGGAGTCTCACAGCTGTACAAAAATGTACACTTAGTCAACCTTTAAAATATTGGTACATGCTCTGCTTTGCAACTTATTGCCACGCTGTGGTAAAATGCAAAATGTAATAAATGTGAATTATTCTGATCATGCAAAAAGAAAAAAATACGCACGTCCAAATGGGTCTGTTCTATCCATTCGACCCTTAACCTGGCCCAGGGAAGGAGGCTCTCTAATTTCACTGGCAGACAGAATTAGATGCGCTGGGTGATCGGATTGGACTTGTTTACAGACACGAGTCTAGCTGCTTACAGCACCCGTTAAACCTCTTTTAAATGCTCAAACTGACAGATTTTGGTCATCAGCCACGCTGCAGGTGGCTTCCGCTTTTATTCCTTTGTGTCTTCTTCAATTAAGATTAACTGAGCATCTTCCATTTAAGTTTTGGGAGATTATACTAGTCTTGTTTTTAACCCAACCCTTAGATCTCTAGTCTAGTATAAACCTCCAGCCCAGTAAAGGTGATCTGATCCATCTTCAGAGCCATTAGATCTGGACTGGGACTGTTTAATGCTGGGCCAATGCCACTGTAATAGGATTTAGTCACGTATATTCACATATGGCCATTTGTCCACAAACCAATAATAGTATGACTTAACTACGCAGTATTTATTACAACCTAAAGAACTAAAAATTAATTTCAATAATAATTTCTATAAATAAATAAATTTTATAGTGCAAACTAGAAAATGACTAAACTTAGTAAACAGTTGAAATCGGAAGCTGTCTAACTGTAAACACGTATCGTTGGATAATAGTCATTTGAGACTTGTTATGAATTAAGTATTATTTAAATATTTACGTCATTCGTCATTGATGAATAAGATTTTTAAAAGTGTAAAAAATTAATGGAGATACAGTATAATTAATTTTGAAGTTTTATTAAGTGTTAACAATGAGATTATGTGGTTTTTATAATCAATTAACACTGTCGTTTTTTACAAGATGGACAAAATTTGTCACCAAAAAAGTCAGTCGGTTTAACCAAAATTTCGGATTTACAGAATGACACTTTTGGTTATACCGAATGACGATATTTTTAAACAATGCTAACAGGCTGATAGATTAGATTGCTAGCTAGCTAGCAAAAGGAAAATCAAACATTTTATATTTAGGACAAGTTTTAAAATATTACGACATTTTCCATATTTTATAGCGGTTGTACCAAATGACCCGATGTTTCGGGACATGAGTATGAGCAAGTGAAAACATGAATTTTACAAATAGTTAAGAGAGAGTTAGTTACTTTGCTTCACAACCATGTGGTCCTTTGCAGGTGTCTGAATGATGTCACATCCTGTCACATGACACTGAATGCATGACTTGATCCAAAATTGTCCCTTTATATTGGTTACTCCAAATGACATCAATGAAATTCATTTTTCCGGACATTCTTTCTCATACAAAGCAACGACTTCTACACTTAATTTTAATACAATTTTGCACTATGTTGATATATGATGTTATAAAATCATGCCAGAATAAAAAATATATACATTTATTACATTTTAAGATATTTTAATCTCAAATGAAATGGCTGTATTGGCCTTTGGACAGTTAAACCGAATGACCTTTTGACACTTCAAAATCTTTAAAATACCTTTATAAGTAGCAAAATATAATTAAAACCTTTTAGATTCAATAAAAGTGATCTAGTTGTACTACCTTACATACTTTGGATGTCTTATCTTTGTTTTTATATTATTATTAAGGCCTTTGGACAAAAAAATGACCCGTCACTTCACTGACCCATATATATATATATATATATATATATATATATATATATATATATATATATATATATATAATATATAATATATAATACGTGGGTGACCATGTGGTTCAGACTTGTATATAAACTCTAATTAAGACTATAATAAGTATAAAATATAATTAAAATTTAGAAAATATATCACTATTGTTATTAAAATAAATTACATTAAAATAGTAAAAATGAATAAATAAACTTTTTAAAATATTAAAATGCAACATAAATCCTCAAACAATACATTAAAGCATAGCTGTAAAACCAGACTGATCAAAATTACTTAACCCTTGAGTGACCATGTGGTTCAGATTACCAATGAGATTAACACAGAGTATGTCCGGTAGTCCTTCTGTTTGGTCCGAGATTAATGACAAATAAAGCTATTTACTGAGAGTAGTTTTAATGGTGGTTTAAGTTGTGTGCTAAGAGAGGCGAAGACAAGAGCATTAAGTAATGGAATGAAGATGGCCACAATGGAGCGAGTAATGAGCTTACAGCCCTCAATCATGCAAATTAAACGGAATTAAAATACTAACACGCAGTCAGTGTAATTGTTCTACATCAATCAAAGGATAAATCCTGTAAAAAACAGAATATGACTGCAATAAAACTGAATAATGTAGACAGAGAGAGACAGAGAAAGCCATAGAAATAAGTATCGCGTATGGTATCAAGTCTATAGGTGAAATACTGCATATTTCACAGATTTGACAAGTGTGTATCATAATCACAAAAGCGTTTTTCAACTACTTTCATCCAGAACACTTCCTATTCATGTCCATGTGTCTGCTTTTGCTCCATAAGTATGTTTTCACTTCATGAGGGCCATAAACACGTGGATAACAACATACCAGAACATTCATCTCCGATTATGTGTAAATGTGTCTCAGGTGTGCTCTCTCTAGGTGTGTCCTACCTGAGTGTGCGGAGGCGAGGCTGAGGTCAGAGCAGGGCTGGCCCTCGGGCATGCCGTGCTGTCGGGTGTGGTGCAGGTTGGAGATGATCGTTGAGAGGTCACTGTCACGACTGAAAAAGGAAAGAGGAGGATGGAGAAAGAAAAGGAGAGATAAGAAGAGGGAGTAAATATCCCCAGGAACTCCTAATCTCAAACTCATAATGCAAAGAAACAGCACACTCACACATTTAACATACTAGTATTTAAAAAAACCTGAAATGATCGAACTTACCCATTGAACACAACAAGAATGATGCAACAGCATAAATTAAAAACAGAAATGTAATTCCACCACAAACAACAACCTCGACTGAATCAAACACGGCCGACCTGCTGCACTTCGGTCTGGTCCCTTGAAGCTGAAACGCTTTCTGCCTTTGGCTCTTTTGCTTTGCTTCTGCATTCATTGTCTTTTGGATTTTAAGCGTATAATGAGCGCTGACAGATTCCTGTGTCAAGCAATTTTGAGTTTCATCCAGTCTCATCTTCAACCTTAAGATGTTCTAATCAACACATTCAACTCATAAGCAGTTTATGAGCTTAAAACCAGGTGATTATGGTTTTTATGATCGCTCTGCTGAAATCGTTTGGGTCTCTGGAGGCGCGGGGGATGAGTGTAATCTCTAGAGATCTGCCATTTCATAAAGGAACCCAATAAGTGCCGAATAAAAGGGGCTGGTTTTAGCATTTAACATGTGCGTGTGGATTTAGACATTAGAATGGATAATAAAATCTGTATGTAATTCCAAAGATATTTAAGAAAGTATTTATGCCCCGGTGTCAAAAAGGCTTTATACGCAGCCTTGTATTGTATGACTGCAACCACAGAACTGATCTTGTCAGCTCTTTTGGATGGGTGAAGAAACCGATGAATGCTTAGCTTGAGAGAACCCAAAGCCTAAACTCAATAAAATGTTTCAAACTTTATGAATTTATACACACAGTGGCAAGTTATACACACTATATAGGTCATATATGTCATATGGAATGGTTTTATTATATATTTCAACGTAAAAGTGACCCCACAAAGAACCAATGATATTATATTACTAATATTTAACAACAATATCTGTAAAATGGGATTTAATTAGGTCAGAGGGACATATTAAAACAATTTGAATGGACAATATATAAGGTTCGTTTGAAAAAATATATATTTTTAAATCTTTTTAAACCTATATTTTATGATCTTTTATAATTGTTTAAACATGATTCATATTCACCCTTTAAATAGACTTTTTTAATATAATACTACATTTTATTATCTTTTACATTAATGTTTCTACACATGAATCATATACACACATTAAACATGAAAAAAGACTGATAAACTGATCCCAGGCCAGTACCGGCGTACACCCCCCACACTTGTCTTCCTCACTCAGGTCGTCTCTTCAAGGCCAACTGAAGGGTTTACAGATTAGGATTGGACAAGGCCATTCCCTCAACCTCCCTTCCTCCCTCCTTCCCCCTCTCATCCTTTCCTCACTCATCCTTCATTAACCCTTGTTAGTCCTGCTTGGGCCATGTTGTCTCTATAGAGAGTGATAGAAGAAGTGTGTCATTGAGGTATTTTAATGCAATCTGATTACAGCTGTGATCGCATTATAACGCATAATGATTTCAAATACCCGATTAGCATTTAGCAAATATCAGATGCATATCTCACAGTGCCTGGCGGTCTGTGGGGCGCACTAATGTCAACAGAGTTCTGAGGGACATTTTTATGGGCTGTCACAGGGCAGTCCAAATGCTTGAGCATACCCCTGCTGCGTGTGGCAGTCCAAATGCTAGTTTTACAGTCCGTAGATTACAGGCTGGGCTTCAGTAATGTCAGCCTGCCACGCTTTCAGTTCGGCTACAAACAACACAGCACGTACAGGAATTTATTCTCCATGACCGAACTGGGCTGCAAATTCACAAAAGTCTGACAGAAATGCCATTGATCAACTGTACGACACAAGATCCGACGCACGATACTTTTACATAATGACAGCATTCACTGAGCAATATTATGTTAGACAAATTATGATATTATCTTAAGTTCTGACAATATTGTAATGTCAGGAGTTAAATGAGCATTTTTAAATGCAAATTATTAAAAATTATATGAAAAATTATTACAAAAAACTGTTGTCAAATAATTATTACAAATAATACATACATAAAATATTAAACAAAATTATATATATATATATATATATATATATATGAAAATACTGTCATTTACAAATACTATTTAATTTAAAAACAATATGTGTGTGTAAATATATATATATATATATATATATACACACACACACACAAATATACACATATATATAAATATATACTCATTTTAAAATATTATTCAAATAAATACTATTTAAATACTATTAATACTATAAACACTATTAAATAATATAAATACAATTATACAATATATATATATTATACATTATATACATTATATATTATACATAAATATACACCTTTTTTACTAATATAGAGAATGAATACCGACAATACAGCGAAAGCACAATCACTCTATACATTTACAAGAACAAAAATCTATGATCGAAAATGTCATATTTCATTTGAGGCTGGCAACTCCCAGAAAAATAAAAAACATAAATTAGACTGAAATAAATCAATAGAAGAAACAAATTCGCTGCAAAGTGATTTCACAGAATATGCTACATTTATACAAGTCACACAATACCCAAACAAGCTTAAACAAACTCTAGTAGAAAACTTTTGAAGTAGTGTTTAGATTTAAGTATTATTCAAAATTTCACATTTGTCTATTCTAATTTGGCAACAATGCTATAGAATATTTAAAACTTGCATGAAACTATGCTACTCTGTGTAGCGCAAAGATCCATTTAACCTTTATCTAGGAAACAACTCTGCTGTTCTCTATAGGTCATCCAAGTTCCACCATCCATTCCCTTAACAGGGCATCAGTCCAAACAACAGCTCCATCTTCCAGCTCCCGCTCTGGCAGCTAAGGAAGGCTATTATCCTCGGACGGAGGCTCTGCAGTGAGCTCACTAAGCAAGGACATTGTTAGCAGGTTAATTAGCACACTTTTTCTGGACTGTCCCGGTGTGCGCCGCTAATGAGGCCTCCCACGACTGGCGGCCAAGGTCATAATCTGCGTCAGGGCTGGAGCTAAGACCCGGCCGCCTGAGTCAGCGATCCCACACAGGGGAGCACAGGGCGGACCTGACAACTCCGCTTAGGACATGAGCTGCGGCTTATCACGCAGTGAAGACGATCAGCATAATCTCCACCTAAACTGGTCAATATCTCTTACACTTCCCCGTCAACCGCACAGACTCTTTGCCCCAGACATGACCCACTGTGAGAGGGAAAAAAACGCAGCAAATTGGGGTCTGATGACTCTACCTAGTTAAAAAAGCTTAAAAATAACAAACAATTGTGAGATGGTAAAACCTATTTGAAAAAGATTATAAACTAGAAAAAAAATAGTATATTTTAATAATATATATTATATTTAAATAATGTAATTCATGTACAATATTTACAACAACTTTGAAAATATCTACTGAACACTTGGCAAATAAGCAAACTTTATTTCTGCAACAAAAGGTTGAAAAATCTGTTTATATCTAACATCTTTAACTTTTTAATGAAAGTTGTGACCAATTTAGCAGCTATATCATGTAAAAAAATGATATAAAATAATGATATATTAGAGTCTAACCCAAGAAATGTGTCAACCAGCAGAAAATATGCTAATACTGCATATTATTAGCATATTTATGTCTATGACACAATTTAAAGTATGTTCTGACATAAAAGCCACACAATGTTGTTTATGGTTGCCAAGCATTGTTGTGACTTAATTTAATAAGCATAATTAACATAGAATTTATCTAATGTGCAGTGAGCTTGGCTCTTCTAATCGTATTTTAAATATGCAGTACTTTTACTTTGTAAAGTATTAAATTCACTAAATTATCAAAAAAACAGGCATTACTACTGTACGTTTATGTAACATATAACATTTCTTTGCTGAATTCCCAGCTAAATTGAATTTACTATGAAAAAATGTACCATTACCATGATATAGAATTTTGGAAACATTGCTCACCCCCTGTGGCTGGTTCATAAGGAAAGCAAATGTTATGGCAGAGATTTTTTTGAGTAACATACCATATTTGGAAGGTGTCAAAAAATGAATCAGAGGCATTCAATGCAGCTTCAGAGTCAGTGCTTTACAACAAAATGAAAATCCGTGACACCACAACGAACAGCAAAACATCTTTCCGATGCCAGAAAGATATGGGTTTTTGCATCAACTGTGTTGTTGCTGGTAGCAGACACATTTCCTCACCACAGCACTCTCATGCAGAGCTGAAAGCACTTCCATCTGTTCTTGACGTGCGTCTGATATAGGAGCACTAGGCCTAGGAGTAGGGTTTGTGGTTGAATGTGGAGAAAACCAGCTGCACACCTGCACAAAGCTTTGCTTAACTCTGAACTGAGATTCAAATGCTACTAAAGGGATAAAGTCCTGTACCTGTATGTACCTGTTCAAGGGGTTTAAAGGAATAGTTCACCCAAAAATGAAAATTATTCACTGATAATCTTCCCCTCCAGTGAGCTCTGCTCAGGACACGCTATAACCGAATCACTCATTCAATAACTCGAGAACCGGATCAGTGAATGAATCATTCCAATTTGTTTTGTGAACTGAACAGAGTAATTGAACAGATGCAACTCCAAAGAATGATTTGCTCACTAATCAGTGATACAGACTATAGATGATTAATAAATATCAAGTGGACTACTTTTATGAGAATTTTATGGTGATTTTGCACTTTTTCTTAGCTCTAGTCCCCATTCATTCTAATTGCAAATGAAAAGTAAAATAATTCTTTAAAATTGCTCCAAGGTAGAAACAAAGTCATACAGGTTTGGAACAACATGACGATGAGTAAATGACACAATTTTCATTTTTGAGCGAACTGTTCCTCTAAGAAAATGCTTGTTTTGTTCACAAATGGCTGGGTATTCAAATACGACAGGGGCAACATCTGGATGAAAGGCATCTGATGAATGGCAGGTATTCAAGAACTGACTTGAGTTTAAGGCAACACGGAAGGCCATTGGGCAGACGTGGCGTTCCTCGTGGTAGCGAGAGCGTCAGGGAGGGAAATAGTGCCAGCGCAAGTGCCCCTGCAGTGACACGGGAGACGAGAGCTGGCGCCAGATATAGAGGTCACACAGAGAGTTGGCAGACTGGGCATCCTGACGCCAGGGCTTACACCATTACTGAACACAGCGCTGATAGTCTCACCCTGACACACACACACACAAAGTGGTGCCAAGCAGAAAGTGGCAAGGCATGTGGAGAGGATGCCTCCGTTTTACAGAAAGTGACAGACGTTTTGCACAATGAACTGGCACTGTACAAAAAAATCATTACATGCTACAAAATTGAAGATTTTACTGTTACTTTTACTAAACAATTGTTCTGAACACTCATCCCATGTCCACATATAGTGAAACCAGCATAAAAAAAAAAAAAAAAAAAAACATGAACATGAATGTCAGAATGCTAGAATGGCAAGAAAAATCAAAACTTTGAGGAGGGGGGGAAATCAATATTTCTCTGTTTTGTTTTTTTTAAACAACAAAAAAACCACATCTGTTGTTATTCTGCTCACATTCAGACCAAGCAGCCAGGCCTCAGCTAGCGAGGAGAGCAATAAATAAATATCGAAACAGATACATAAATAAATGAGAGTGCAGTGCATTCTCCTGAGCTTTCCTGTTGTTCCTGCCTTATAAAAGCTGATGGGAGGTCGATAAGCATGCGGGAACCCAGAAAAGTAGAAGTGGAGCAAAACATTTTTTCGCCACATCGAACGTTGCGGTGTTGGATAATTTGAAACGTGAACAGCGGAAAAAGTCTGAGAAGCTGTGAGATGTGGTGCAACGTCCTTTTAAAGACAGCTGCTCTCAGTAGATGTGACATTAATGACATTGATTAACTCATGTGGCTGAAGCAAAACCAATCAAAGGAGATGCTAACAGGAAAACAACACCTGATTAAATCATCTTTACTGGTTTAACTACTTACTCTCTCTTGTCAGGCAAGGGAAACGTAGCGAGTAGGGATGCGTGTTCATTTCCTAGGAGCGCAAATGTATCGCATTGCTTATAACAAAGTGATTTACAACGCAGAGGGATTTTAAAGCAACAAGCGCTCTACAGTTCCATTCAAAGCAGTTTTATTGTTTTAATAAACTACGATGACCTGAATGACTGAAAACTTTTGTAGAATTAGTGGAATCGCAAACAAAAGCTTGGTTCGCCCAAACTCTGAAAAAGACATAAAATGAAAGTACAAAATATATTTCATGCCAAAAGTATTCAAAGTCTGAGGGAAAAGAGTCTATGTAAATTCTCTAAATTATTCTATGATTACTTGAATGATAGCAATGAGTAAAAAAAAAATTAAAATAGCTTCAAAAAAGTAAAAAAAGTTCACAGAGATGCATTTTGCGATGCGTGTTCTTGTACTAAAAATGTAGATTTGGCCTTAATTCCAGCCCTGTGAATTTAGAAGTTGCGGATATAAATAAACAAAACAGTTGCGCCATATGTATTTCTAACAACAGGGTTTTAAATGGCACTAGTTTTCCTGTAAATAGTAAACTGTAGAACGTTAAGTCTACAGCTGTTACTTAGGAAGAGCCCTGGACATTCAAAAAGTTCCAGAACTGGAACCCAACCACTAATTATTGCCTTAAAAGAAGGTTCTTTCCAGGAATCCTACAGCATCACGTCCCCTTCCCAGCAGTGTGTCGTGCAACGCTCCAGAACTGTACAGGGAAATGCCTTAACAAAACAGATGAATGAATGGAGCACATGGTCACATCATTTAAAGTAAACTTTTGAGTACACATCATTTCCTCCGGTGGACCACACAAATGACTGAATATGAATGATTCTACTAAACCCGTGTGAGACAAACAAACCAAAAAAACAGCCCTTTCGTAAAAAGAAAACGTAATCATCAGCCGAATGTCTTTGCGAGCGCAAAAAAAACCTTTAAAGGAAAATTATTCACAACCAGGCTACTAGCCATTCCTTGTAAACGTATAGCATGTGGGTCTAGCATTTTGTCTGTTGTACGTCAGAACAAAATTTCCAAAAATACCAAAAACACCGGTGTCGAGACACTCAACAATATCACTATAATTTAAAAAACAGTTTAAGCGTCAGATGAAAATGCCCTTGACTGTACATACCAGCATTTTAAGAGCCTGGCCAGTTACAGTGCGCTAAAGACGCCGGTTTGGGTTGGCTTCAGTCCTGAGGTTTGGACCAGCTGATTTCCACTTCTGGCTGGCCGAGTGCTTACATTCAGGTCCAGACAGCCACCAGGGAAGAGGACGGCAAGCCTTACTGGACAAACGCTTCTAATGCTAAACACAGACAGGTCAGGCCCTTCTCTGAAGAGGCCGCAGAAACCCGGGGGAAGACAGACAGTATTTCTATCCAGACAGGTGCAACAGTTGTCTGATTTATTTCCTTTCCCTGTCCCTCGTGCTCAAGGGGAGGGTCCACCATTCTGGAATCAACCTGCCTCCTCCTCCCCTCCTTCATCTAATCCACTTATGTTTCTACACTTAGTTTTTTTCCATAGGTTGTAAATAAGAAAAAAAATCAACAAAAATCACGAGAGTATTCTAAGTAAATCAGCAGTTAAATGCCAGGTAGTTTTACACAAGAGATGAAATTGGCTTTATAATTACATTAGCATTATTATAATAGATAATATGTGATGGGCAATCTTTTTTGGAGGCTTTTCTTAGCAGGTTGTCCTCTGAGTAAGTATACTATCTTATATAATCCATGATGGTTACTCAGTAATGACCCAGACAAGCAGTCAGCACTTCTCAAAGCCCTGGTGTTGACACACCTGACTGTGCACAGGTAGGCTTCAGGAAATGATTGGCATGACCTTGAAGACTAATACTATGACAAACTTCTCACACCTGCAAATTTTATTGATAAAGCATATCGCGAAAGTGTTCGTTTTCAGATAGAATGGCAGTCAATGCGTGCCGTCGTCTTGATCAGTTGATTTTTCTTGCATTTCAAAGATTCTAAAACCAAGCCTGTTATTCTGTTATTCCGTATGATATTTATGCATATATTCTAGTGCATCATGACCCAAAGACCCTCAACCTCCACAAATGCGAAATCACTAAGATAAAGAAATATAAAAGACCAAGCTAAGGCGCTACACTTCAGCCTAAGCACTGCAAGTTTTCGAAGAGAGAAAGGTCTGTTTCCCTGCAGGATACAGGAGGACTGAGGACTAATCACCTATAAACCTGCTGGCCATTAACATTAATCTGGTTAAAAGATATTGGGAGTCTTCTTTAAGGTGTCAATGTGTACCAGCTTTTCTCACGGCAGTGGCTGGAAATCCCTTGAAAACTGAATGCGCACTATTGCGGAAAAGTATATTCGTCTGCCTCATCTGAAATTGCACAAATTTTGGATTAAAATACCTTTAAGCAGAATGTTAAAAAAGTAAAGTGGGGTCCAAAAGTCTATGTGGAGTCCACATAGAAAATCTGGAAATAAACAGAATGTTTTAGGATTTAAAAAATTTAAAACAAAGAAACACTGTCATAAAATGAATAATAAATATGTCAGTTTCCTCTCTATTTCTATGTCACCAATCCAAGTAAATTTGTGGCACTGATCATGCGAACTACTTTATACAGATGGTCAGATGTTCTTCTTCCACTGAAGCTCAAGATGTTCATTTCAAATCATGCAGGAGAACATGATCATCAAGACTGACAAACTTGTGGAGTGCATGCAACTAAAGGGCTGCTGTCATTAAAGCAAAAAAGAAAAAACAAATACGAAGACATTCTGAAATTCATTTAAATGCTACTTTTCATTCAAAATGTTAAGCTGATAATATAGTTTGCAATTAAAACATTGCATTAACTTAAAAAAAATTTTTATATATATATATATATATATATATATATATATATATATATATATATATATATATATATATATATATATATATACAGTATAAGCAGATACATTTGGACTGAAGAAACACCATGCACACTCTACCACAACACTAATATAAACTGCAAATGATGAGGCGTAAATACGATCAAACGCAAAAAAGAATTCCCCATCCTTCACCATCCATTGACTAAATCCAATTTGTTAAGACCCCTCCACAACTCACTTACCCAGTCCAGCTCAATGGAAATTGAATTTCATAGATTGAACATCCCATTATCTCTTTCGGTCAGATCCTCATCTGAGTAAAGTAGGGGTGAGGTGAGCGGCCCCGGAACAGAGGAGAGACGTGGCTCCTCGCAGTCCGCCGCCTTTAACAGGGTAAAAGCCCTAGATATTAGTCATAAGTGTTCTTTAAATTCATTAGCATCTTCACACGCGGGCGTCTGAAGTGTTGGGGGGAGATCACTGTAATGAGTTTAGCTGGCCGGTTCTGGTTCCTGCGCCGTCCTCGATGTCACAGGGTAAGTGGCTGCTAGGAGCCAGCGGCTCGGGGTTGAGTGAAAGAAGTGACCAAGAAAGTCTTGCAGATGAGGGCTTATATTTGTACCTGGGCATTCAGGGCTGATCCGCTCCAAGGTAAGAACTCGGAGCCCTTCTTTATTCCACAACATAATCATATTCAAGTTACGCTCGAACACGTGGTGTTTTCAATGCACAGCACAGTATATGCACCCTCACATCACTCAGTTTTGGCCAATGATGTGTTTAATGAATACGACAGCTAGCTAGCAAACTGTGTTAGCTTGTAGGGCTCAACAAAAAGGACTGATCCAGCTATGACCTGCCTATGCTGGAAGAGGGCATGTCCTCATACATATGTATAGGCTGCCTTGAGAATGATATCCTAACAGTGCTGTGTAATGACCCAAATGTACCGATTAACACCAATGGGCATAAACCCAAGCCTCTTACACTCAACTGACTCAACCATTGGAATTCATTCGCCATTTACTGCAGCAAAAAAGTCTATAACTGCACAGTTACGACTCTTACGGGCAACTAAATAAGTCAAATTATCACTATAAGCATCGGCGGTTGCTTTAAGAAAACCTGACAGGAGCTAGGACTAACCAAGACATTTTTAGCAAGAGCCGAGTGGCTAATGAGAAAAGGAGAACATTGTCTTCTCTTACTCTTCTCATTAGAAGCACTGAAGCTTTCTGGAGATTTAACTATCCAGCATAGTGCAACAGATACCGCCAACACAAACTCTCACTGCAAACACCATCGAAACTGCTGCTGACACTTCCATTCAAAAAACGTGAGTGAAAAATCACCTAAAGACCCTCGAAAGCCAGAAAGCCTGCAGTCTCGAAGCAACAGCTAGCTTTGAAAGGCATGCTCTAATGATTAAAGGAAACTTAATAATAGATCAGAACCTCAAGGCCGGGCTTTTCAACAAGTTCTTTAGTACAAGCGGAGATGGTCTGACAAAAATGTGGTTCCCCAGACTCACCTGCCAGGGCTGACATCTGCTGGCTAGTTATCACCTGTAATGCATTTAGGCAGAGCGAAAACACTGGCGGAAAAACCGTTCGCTTTAGCCACTGCTCTTAGCTCAATGCTGCACTGACCGCAGGCTCATAAGCTTCTTCAGGTTTGTGTGCCAGAGAGGAGGGAGGCCAAACACAGCTCATGAAGATTTAATGAACACTGAATTCCCTCGCACTGATTGAAGACGGAGATGTGGAACTCGTAGCACATCACTGGATAAATTTGACTTTTTTGTGGAAAGCAGAAATTATGAAAAGTAATGTTTACTTTTTTAAATGAATCTAGCTTATCAATATTAAACTGCTCTAGCCAGATTGTTATAGCATAAATGGCATGGCATCACAAACATACCACGGTATATCATGGTATACCATTTACATGGTACTTTCAGGTACTAACCAAAAATACTACCAAGGTCCCACCACAGTTCATGACATAAAATGCTGTGGTAAAGGCAAACTAATTTAAACATCATGGTAATGTCAACCAAGAACGCTAACTATAAAGATAACTATAGCAATAACTACTTTAGGGTCCAATTTTAGGGTTATGTCGTCTGCCCCTTTAAATGCACTAGCTCTTTAAAGTCGAATGGATTTTGATTGGCTGTCAATGTTTTTTATCGTTCATCAGCTATAAAAATAATTCTGAAAGTAATTCCAATGATGTCGTTCCTCTGTTGTTATTGTTATAGCTGTGGTGTGGACTGCATTATTCGCATAGAATTAAAATGATTATTAAAACTTTATAGTTACAGTTATTGTGCTTGATGTGAACTGCCCTTTAGCTGTTAGTGACCAAGTACTCTCTTGCTTCCCACATTCTTTAGCAAGTGCTATGACCAAAATAGTATTACATGCGGTTAAAGGCACATACACAAATATTAAAGGTGTGAAATTTAACAAACTCGCATCAGGAAATGCATCAGGTGAAAACTTTCAAACCATTCTGAGATCTATAGCATCAAGAAAGTTGCCACATGACTGCAAAAACGGTCACCGTGATTTTGCCAAGTAAGACATGTTCCTGGATCAACATATTTTGTTGATCCTGGAAGAACATTCCTATCCGAAAATTTAGTCCTAACCTTTACCCAACCCCTAAACCTAACCCTACCCATAAATTATTTCTAAAATTAGAGGGAAATGATAGTTGAATAACACTGACGTGGAAGCACCTAACCCCGGTTGTAAGCCTAAACTTGACAAAAACAGTAAACTTGTCCCTCAAATCTGATTGGTTGATTGGAATGTTGTTCCAGGATCAACAAAGATGTTGATCCAGGAAAATGTTGTACTTGGTGAAATCACGTTCACCTGCAAGAACCTCATCAACAATATCACTTTTCATGAGAAGACCCCATGTTTATTTCTGTGTATGTATCCTGTGGGCTCCCAAGCATGGGTATTTAGAGTTGGCACATCCTGTGTGTGTCTGTAGTGTCTGCCAAAAGAGTAAATGAGTGTATTTGTGTGTGTTAGAGGGTATATGAGTGTCAAAATAGGGGGCTATGGGGGTAAAGACCTAAGGGTTCTTTAAAGATCTTTGGTGGTATACCGATGTCTGATATGGCTAACCCCTTTCCGGCAGATGATGGTTGATGTATCAATCCCTGGCACTGGGATTGGCACTCTACTTTTTGCCCACCCACGCTCTCACACACATACACACACACACACACACACAAATTCTCACCTCTTTCTCATGATAGAGTAATGCAGCTCTTCCTGTTTAATGTCTGCATGATCTCCACTGGCCCGCTCACTGCCCTCGCTGTCGTCGCTGCTGAAAACGGAGGCCAGCTCCTTTTTGGGCACCCGTGTTGGCGGCAAGGGGATGGTGCGTTTCTCTGCCAGTCGCCCACGGTTCTGCAGGAGCACAGAGGGGACAGACAGACTGAGACTCTGGGAACAGCCTTCTCTGATTTTACTGGCTTGAGCTGCAGTACAGAGAAATGGCTAATGTTCCCGATCCGTCACACTTTCAATTCTCTTTAGGCTGATAAAACACATTCTGAATGTATTACTGTTGTATTCGCAATGTTTTTAGTTTCACTAATACTGATTCATAAAAGGCTAGAATTTTTGGTACATACATAAAAAACTTAAAGCAATGTGAATTCATAATTTTCCCAAGCAGATACACTACCCTATTTTGTCATTTAGCACAGGGGTTTTGAATCTAGAGAACCCCGGGGTGCCGCAAAAGTACATAAATAAATGAAAAAATAAATAAATATAAATAAATAAATAAATAAATAGGGCCAAATTGTTCATGTTTAATCTTAAATCATAATATTCTAACATGGCACCAAAAAGTTTGAAAATCCCTGATTTAGCGGACACTTTTATCCAAAGCAATATCGGATAAATGACACAATGGTGATAGCTCAGGGAACTTGCAACCTTTTAGTTCGTTAGTCAGTTATCTAACCACTAAGCTACATCACTGCTGATATTAAACAATGACAGTCTAAAGTTGCAGTTAAAGTTAGTTTTTACACTAAATTCCAGCAAACAGTCATTCAAATTTTCCCAACGTAATATGACCTAAATAGGTCATGAATCACAGGTCACAAATCATGAAGTTATGACAGAATGAAGGGTGGAATGCACTCCCTAAATAACAGCAATATTCAGTCAGAGAGATCCATGCAGAGAGAGAGAGACCATTGATCCACGAGACCAGTGATGGAGGATGGGTGAGTAAACGGGACGTGATAGTGATTCCTTCTCTTCCTTTTCCCTCTATCCGTATCAGACATCTAAAGACAGCGAAGGATGAAGGGGATGAGAGGCCCTCAGGGTTTAGTGTGTGAAGCTGGGCGACCTTTAATGTGACCTGAAGGGGTCAGTGCAGATTTATGTGCCTCTATCTCTATCCATGAGTGAACAGAGAGCGAGAGAGAGGATTTGAAGGAAAAGAGAAGAAGAAGAAAAAGAAGAAAGAGGGAAACTGGTTGCAAAAACAGAATGGAAGTGTGGGGTGCAATATGTTGCCCAATAATCTAAGTAAAAGTACACGATTTTTGCCATGTGACAATATATTTATTCAACACCCATCATGCTGCTTGTGACTGAGAGGTACACAAGGGAAAACTGCTAAAAACTGTCATAAAACTTATGTAAAAGAACATTTTATTTTTATCTCGAACCGGAGCAGTGAAGCACAGCATGGGACTGTTCCTAGCCCTCCACCTTCCCCAGCACCACCTGCCTAGATCTGCTAGGGGATTCTCCCTTCTTTCGCTGCAGCAGCTTGCGTTCTATTCACTGAATTTATGTGCATGTTTCGGCAGTAGCCTTCACTCAAGCAGCATAGCAGATCTAGTCGGCCAAGATTAAGCCTATGTACATTCCATTCTTATTAACAAACTCTGTTTATAAATACACACAATTTATTTAGAATATGTGTTTGAATTATTTATAAAACAATGTAAAAAATTTTAAATACTAAAAGAAGCATTTTCCCCAAAATTATAGCTATAGGGGGGACAGTGTGCCAGATGTGTTGAGGTAAGCTGTGTCAGTGTCTCAGTTAACAGTGTGGGTATGCTGTGCCTCCAAATGCAGATAATACCATTGTGAACATGAGTACAAAATGTTGAAAATTCAACAATAAGATATTACAAATAATAAACCTTCTGTCTGGTTTATGACAATTATTTTGTGCATCATTACATTAGATTTTTTTCATTTGCACCTAAATTTTAAATTGTTTACATATTCCCCAAAGGGTTTAATTTACTCCTTGACATGACACAGCTTACCACTAAATTTGTGCCACTGAACCCCAGTTTTATCAGAAGTCATATTTATTTGGCTATATCTTATAGACACTTTCTTCTCATTTCAGTTCATAGCAAAAAAAAAAGTAAAAAGTGGCACAGCTTACCCCAATCTTCCCTATAGTAGTGTTCAGAGATCCAGAAAAATGAATATGGCTTTGAAAAACCTCAACTGAAAAGTCTGTTTGTGTGAATGGGTGGTGTATGTGTGTGTGTGAGCATGCTTGCATCTCAGGCTCTGTCAAACTTTGCCGAGCCCTGCAGCTATCCTTCCTCCACACCCAATGCTCGCACGCGCACATACACATATGCAGAGCATCCCACAGGAGCCGAGGCGTGAGTGGCAGGCTGGGGCAGGAGGTGGAGAGACTAGCCAAGAGGCAAACAGGTGCAGCCCCTCTGGATTCTCTCAAGTGGCATACATTAAAAAGAAGAGGGGAAAAAAGCCGAAAAAGATGAAAACATCCCTGAGGATGGGCAAGCTGAACACACTTTTTTCCAGAGCGACTGTCTTTTCTTTTTTTCTTTTCCCTTTTTGCAGAGGAAGCAGATTTTTGTATATATTTTCAGTTTAACATATAAAATTAGATCTATTTAGTGTGAACACAACAAGTGACAGATTTATTTAAATGTCCAAGTTGTTTAAACTGAAACGAATCTTGTATAAACTCATGTGAAATGATATCAACACAGAACTGCAAACACATAAACAAACACAGTTTTTTTTTGGTGACATTCGATTTGTGCGGCAAGTGCGTTTTGGAGCTGTTAACAGCCACTGGAAGCCATGTATGAAGTGTGCCAGCACTAGTGATGCTTTATCTGATAAAAGTTAGCGTTGAGAGACGTCTGTTACCCACATGGCCTCAGCGGAGACAGGCCTCCACACACGCACACACAAACACACTTCCCTGCCCCCATTCCTCCTCTCCAACCCCCACCCTTCTCAACGTCCTCCCGGAAAGCCCCCGTCCAGCCCCCTCGCTTTATTCGGCGTAACTGACGCAGAACCGGGGGCGGCTGCGCACTATTTCCGGTAACACTTCCGCACAGAGGGAGTCAGGGAGGGTGATTCAAAACAAAAACATAAAAAACCTGGGCTTCAATTCCCGCCTACATATACATACATACACATTCACACCCTCACACACACTCTGTCACTCAGGCATGGAAAAAATATTGAATATGAATTTCCTCTAAGCAGCATTTCTATGAATAAGCCCTCCCACACTTGATGTCTGCCCTTCAATGACACAAGCTATATATAAATTTGTACAAAACACACACACACACATAAAATTAAAACCACACATGTAAACTCGAAGTGAGCAATCGGCTCGGTTGGTGTATCTGTCTTAAGCCCCATAAAACTTTTGAGCTGAGATGTTTCGAACTTGTGAGGGAAGTTCTCATAGAAAATACCTCACAAGAGGGAGTAAGAAAAGAGCAGAATAACAGCACAGTAAAGCTGTAAGCCATGACAAGCAAGACAAAAACTTTGCTCAAAGTTAAGCTGGGTTTAACAAACAAACACACACACACACTATGACCTTTGGTTGAAGATGATGGATATACTGTTCAAAAGTTTGGGGTCAGTAAGATATTAATAGATATGAATACTTTTATTCAGCAAATATGCATTAAAGTAACAGTAAAGACATTTACATTGTTACTCATTTGAACTTTCTATTCATCAAAGAGCCCTGATAAAAATGTCAAATGTCAAAATAGGGGGCTATGGGGGTAAATGTTTCAACAAAAAATATTTAGCAGCACAACTGTTTTCAACATTTATAATAATCATAAATGTTTCTTAAGCAGCAAATCAGCATATTAGAATGATTTCTGAAGGATCATGTGACACTGAAGCCTGGAGTAATAGCTGCTGAAAATTCAATAATAGCTGCTGAAAATTAATTTAATTTGAAAATATATTAAAATAGAAAACAGTTATTTTAAATTGCAATAATATTTTACAATATTCCTTTTTTTTACTGTATTTTTGATCAAATAAATGCAGCCTTGGTGAGCATAAGATACTTCTTTCAAAACGCAAACACAGGCTAATGCGAAAACATTTTGTGTTCCGCTGCATACAAAAGTTCAGTACAAAAGTTTGCTTAACTCTGACCTGCAAATTCATACAGCAAGAATACACTTGACCAATAGAGGATCTAGGGCCTAAACATCACAGATTGACCTCCTGGCTGAAGTCAAATGTTATTGGCAAATTCAGTAAATGCTATGTTTTCACATTATGAATTTATTATTATTTGTATTGTTTGTTTTTTATTATTAACAACAGAAGCCAAGAGTGTGACATCTCACCCTGTTTGCATCCAATTGTACATGCTCAAAGTCTAACGTGACCGTAATAAGGTTTGAGAGCTACTAAATAATAAAAATATTAAAAGACACAAATTTTTATTAAATAAAAACATATTTATTACACTAAGTTTAATAGTTGGTCTCTACGGTGAAGGGCAGTGAACAGGTGTTTCACGTCATAGCCGTTACCATATCGTGCATTTTAAACCAGAACGCTGTAGTGACTAATCAGCAGGCGGGACCAGATCTATCCGGTGTATAATCTGCCGTATAATGTGTTTCAGTCTACTTCTGAGTTCTGAAGGCATCCTCACATTTTTTATTGTTGGCTCAGACAGTAAGGATGATATGGAAAAGCAGAGACGTTTTCTTGGCGCTGTATTTTCTGAAAGGTGCGCTGGCCTTCTGCTAAGGTACACACACGCACACACATTTGCACGCAGCAGTAGCAGCTCATGACATTCCTGCAGCTGTGGCGCGCTCCCCCAGCACTGTCCCCGGGGGACGAATGCCTAATGAGTCACGCGTCTGTCTGCTCTAACCTCTGTGTGTGTGTATGTGTGTTTATCTTTATGTGTGTGCGCCGCAACCACGCTGAGCGTAAGTGTGGAGGCGGGACGCTGGGCAGACTTGGCACAAGCTGGGGGTGGGGGCATGTGGGTCGGTGTGGCAGGGTTTAATGTGCCTACTTAAATCTATTGGCACATTCGATAACACAGAGAAAGAAATGCTAAATACTTAACACGCACACTTATGTGGAAGCCTTGACACAAATTTGCCACGTGACATGATCTAATCAACTTTTTTCAAGTACACAGTTGGAAAACAATGCCAAACAACTTCCTTTTACCAACCCAAATGAGCAATTTACAATAAGGTTTCATTTGTTAACATTAGTTAACTACATTAGTTAACATAGCTAACAATGAAAAATACTTCTACAGTATTTAATATTAGTCAACATTTAATTCTGACTATTTTGAACATTTTGACCATTAATATTAGTCAATGTAGCTTAAGTATGGGAGTATATATATGGTGTGTAAGAGAGAGCTGAAGGGCAGTGTGCTTCCCATCCTCACCCAGAACAACCCCCCCGCCAACCTCCCCCTGACCCATAGGGTGAGCGGGCTGTGTCAGCCCAGTGAAGCGTTCCCCGGCGCGGGGAGGTCAGTGGCAGTCCAGCCATGCGTGCCAAGATTTCTCTGCTGCGTTTGGATCCCCCCTCCCTTCAAAAAAGACAGCCACAGGAGACCTTTATGGATAGGTACTGACTCCAACACACTCCCAAGAGACCAAAATGTAGAAGCTGGAACTGAGAATATATGACTGAAATGTGGAGAATGGAAATTTATGGGCCACATTTAAGATAAAGCAAGCCACAGCTTACAATATAGACTAAACATAAACACAACACAACACAGTCAATATAACATATATTCTGTTCCAGACCAGGTCTACTGCTTTTCATATATAATTAGGTAGGTGACCCTACCTGGACATGAATTATTTTTTTTTTTTAATATTAAGATTTAGGTTTAAATGCATATAAGTGTAAATAAAGTATTTATTTTAGGTGCTATAGTCATCTGTGGTGTAAGTGGTCATAATTTTTTTTTTTTTTTTTGGCAAATCAATTAAATAGTCCAGGAGTGAAAAAAAATATATATTTTTTTAAAAAATGTATTTTTAAATTATTAAATATATGCACTAATGTTCAAACGTTTGAGGTCAGCAAGATGGTACAATTTAATTTTTTGAAAGCAGTTTCTTATGCTCACAAAGGCTGCATTTATTTGATAAAAAATACAGTAAAAACAGTAATATTGTAAAATATTATTAGAATTTAAAATAACTCTTTTCTATTTTTTATATACTTACGTCAAAGCTGAATTTTCAGCAGCCATTACTCCAGTCTTCATGTCACATGATCTTTCAGAAATCATTAGAATATGTTGAATTGGTGCTCAAGAAACATTTCTTATTATCAATGTTGTAAACAGTTGTGCAGTTTAATATTTTTGTGGAATCAGTGATAGGTTTTTTTCCAAGATTTTTTGATGAATAGAAAGTACGACATTGAACAAATAGAACAACATTGATTCTGTAACATTACAAATGTCTTCAGTTTTTAAAGGTGCCGTAGAACGTCTTTTTAAAAGATGTCTAAGGTGTCCCCTGAATGTGTCTGTGAAGTTTCTGCTCAAAATACCCCTTTTTTTTTTTTAATTAATTTTTTAACTGCCTATTTTGGGGCATCATTAACTATGAGACGATTTAGGCTGCTGCCCCTTTAAATGCTCACGCTCCCCGCCGACGGAGCTCGCGCTTGCCTTTAACAGCATAAACAAAGTTCACACAGCTAATATAACCCTCAAAATGGATCTTTACAAAGTGTTCGTCACGCAGCATGTCTAATCGCGTAAGTATGGTATTTATTTGGATGTTTACATTTGATTCTGAATGAGTTTGATAGTGCTCCGTGGCTAAAGCTAACATTACACACTGATGGAGAGATTTATAAAGAATGAAGTTGTGTTTATGAATTATACAGACTGCAAGTGTTTAAAAAATGAAAATAACGACAGTCTTGTCTCTGTGAATACAGTAAGAAACGATGGTAACTTTAACCACATTTAACAGTACATTAGCAACATGCTAACGAAACATTTAGAAAGACAATTTACAAATATCACTAAAAATATCATGTTATCATGGATCATGTCAGTTATTATTGCTCCATCTGCCATTTCTTGCTGTTGTCCTTGCTTGCTTACCTAGTCTGATGATTCAGCTGTGCACAGATCCAGACGTCCTGCCCTTGTCTAATACTTGAACATGAGCTGGCATATGCAAATATTGGGGGCGTACACCCCGACTGTTACGTAACAGTCGGTGTTATGTTGAGATTCGCCTGTTCGTCGGAGGTCTTTTAAACAAATGAGATTTATATAAGAAGGAGGAAACAACGGTGTTTGAGACTCACTGTATGTCTTTTCCATGTACTGAACTCTTGTTATTTAACTATGCCAAGATAAATTCAATTTTTAATTCTAGGGCACCTTTAAGCAATTTAATGCATGCAAAGTTAATATTGAGTAACTTACATTTTTGATATCATTTAGACAAAATCTGATGCACTGACTAAAATGCAAAACGATGCCAAAGCAGGATCATCTGCAAAGACCGAAAATTGATCCAAAATCCAGCAAATAAAAACAAGCACAATGACGCAAAGAGTGAAAAGCCCCTGTGCTGATGGACAAACTCTTGTAATGCTGCTTGGCATTCAGATTTGAGGACCGTGTAAATAGAATTGTGTAAAATAAAGTTATAATAATTCAATAAAATGCATATATTTATTTATATTATTTAATAAATAAATAAAACAATAATTCAAAAATAATTATACAAGAATTTAGATGACGTATAGCATGACACTGCACTTTCTGTGAAAACCTTGTTGGATGGTATCAAACTGTATTTGAACAGTTGAGAGAAGAACTGGGTCAGCCGTATGTAAAAACTGACATTTGGAAGAGTGCGTCCATATGTAGCCTCAGTGGCTTTGTAATGATCAGCTGCATGAGCTGATAGATAAGCCCTGTACCTTTCCCACCAACACCCACATGGACACGTCCAGCTCTGATACCAGTACACACAGTGAGTCGTCCCCCACCTGCATGTAAACCTTTCCTGCACTGTTTTCCTATAACCGACTCCTCCTACTTCAGTGACAGCATTTTCTGAATAATATCTCCAAATGATCTGAAAAATATGTGACAGTTTGAGATGTGCACAAACTGAATTAGTTGAAACTAATGTCTCACCTGTTTGTCACTAGGGGAAGAGGTTAGTGCGCTTCACAACACTCATCTCTGCGGCAGCACAATCACAATTTAAAGCATAAATGGCTAATAAAAATCAACGGAAAAAGCCTGTTGTGAGTTTGGTGCGGTTTACTAGTGGGCTCTAATTTGCTTTAATTCATGAATGCAACACACTGCAGAGACTGCCTGGCTGCTCGCTGCTGTCCTGAGGAGGGATCCTGCCGTTGCCATAGCAGCATAGCCTCGGCTCCATGTGAGGGATACAAACACACCGCTACACAAACCCTCGTACGACGCACAGACACGCGCACACATCGAGTCTAACCCCCCACAGCGAGGGAGCTGTTGTGAGACTGTGTGGCGTCAGCCCCCATTCCTGCCTGTACCCAGCCCTCCAGAAACGCTCTGCCAAATGAGCGCTGGTCTACGCTAACAAACCTCACCTAATACCACACGCTTCACAGCAAAAATATCACTACTTATCTAATTATGCTGCTGGTAACGCAGCTCTAGTGAATTTGAATTACTTAAACAAGCCGTTTTAACCGCGTCATCCAACAGCAGAGTGGAAGATCTGGAATACAATGATACTTAAAGGGGTCCTTGATTATGATTTCACTTTTTTAACTTTAGTTAGTGTGTAATGTTGCTGTTTGAGCATAAACAACATCTGCAAAGTTACGACACTCAAAGTTCAATACAAAGGGAGATATTTTCTTTTACAGAAATCAAACGGCTGGTAGGGACTATAACAAGCTTCTTCCCGGGATGGTGACATCACAAACCCCAAAATTTACATAAACCCTACCGCCGGGAACACGCAACAAAAGGGGTGAGGCCATGTTGAGCTGCTTTAGAGAAGAGGAAGGGTTGCTGTAGTAGAGTGCTGTTATGCTGTCATTTTATGCCGACTTCTTCACAACGAGGATCAATTCAACGCTGGATTTGCACAAAAGATTAACATGACGACACATGCTAGTCGATGAGTTGAATCAACTCCACAGCAACTACATAAATTTATCCACTAACCATTCAGAAACGTCCAGATGCATTCTAAAAGTTAACTTTAAAAAAAAAAGTAAGTCTCTCTATCAGTGTCCGACTGTGGTTTGAACAATGTAAGGCTGAACATTGTTACTGACAATCGTCATTTTGGCAGCTTGAGATTCTCCAGCTTTGTTGTTGTTGTTGAGCAACTGAAGCGCGAGCTGTTAAAGCTTCACCCCCTTCTGGAAAGGGGGCCGGGAGCAGAAGCTCATTTGCATTTAAAGGGACACACACAAAAACTGCACGTTTTTGGTTTTGTTCATACCCAAATAGGGGCAAATTTGACAAGCTTTAATAAATGATCTGTAGGGTATTTTCAGCTGAAACTTCACAGACGGACACACGGACACCAGAGACTTATATTACATCTTGTAAAAGGGGTATTATAGGTCCCCTTTAAATAAAGGGTTAGTTCACTTAAAAATGAAAATTCATTATTTACTCCCTCTCATGTTGTTCTAATCATGCAAGACTTTCTGTTGGAACACAAAAGAAGAAACAATGGATGTCAATGGTAGCCAAAGCTTTTTGGTTACCAACATTCTTCAAATCTTCTTCTTTTGTGGTTCGCAGAAGAAAATACGTCATACTCATTTGGAACAACAATAAGGTTTTCCACGTTTATAAAACTTTTATGGTGCTTTTTAGGTGGTTTTTTTGGCAAATGTGGTCACTAGTGCTGCAAGATCTTAAAAAAAAAAAATAACAGCATGCCGGTTTGGAACAGCATGAGGGTGATTAAATAATGACAGAATTTTCATTTTTGGGTGAACTATTCCTTTCGCGTTCAGTTACTTCTTGCCTCAGAAGGCTGTCTACTAGGAGTGCAATGAATACATCAACAAATGCTGAGATTGTTCTCTTTGAAGGACCAACACTGAAATGTTTCGACTGCAACATCACCATCCTCCTTGTTTTTTTAACCAGCGTTGTTCCCAACCCCCCCAGTGACAACTTTTTTTTGACCCGGGACGCAGCGGGGAGAAGCCCAGATTCTAAGAGATATTTACGAGACGGAGCGGAGTGTAATTTCCTGCCAGCATCCACTAGTTCCGCTGAAAAAAACAGGGGAAAGGAAGCACATTTCTCCTGGGAGACAACAGCCAGGCCAACTGAATGACTCTGACTCTTAAAGGAACAACAACGCGTGATCATTCATCCGTCTGCACAGAAACATGCAAACAATGGCTCTATGTCATCAAGCACATTTCATTAGGACGAATCTACATATAATTTATTAGCAGGAGGACAATAAACCACAACAGCTCAAAGGTCTATGACCTACATATAGCACCTAAGCAAACTGTTATGATAAACTTGTGAACTTGAGGAGAAAACTTTTCACCGTAGTGCAGGTCTTGCCTCTGATATGGCTGCTGAGGGTAGAAAAAACTGTTAAAGATGCGGTTACTGAGTAATTGGAGTAATGAACGGAACTGAGCTGTTTGAAATGATTCTACCATGATTCAAAGTCTAGATTGGTCATAAAAAAAAAATGTAAGAAGAAAACTGTCATCCCCTCAGAGACTACGAACACCAGCACTGAGCATGTTGCCATATTCATTTGCATAGAGCGTGACAGGACCTGTTGTTTTGTACATGTTCTTGTCTTTACATTTAATCTTGCGTGACCTACGGATGCCAATTCACAAAAGCTTCTTTCAAACAGAAGCACTTATGTGCTAAATACGGTTCATACACAGTTCAGTTAAGAAAGTGACTGCATTCTATCCAAAGTGACCAAATTGAGGACGAGTTTGGTTGATGTGTGCAACAGCAGCCATGTCATCGATCATTGATACATGTACGGCATGAGGCATGAGCTTCACAAGACTTATTCTTTTCTGTCAACTGAATGTTAGCATATATAGTTATCAATATCAAATGTATCAATATCCTGTAGCTCTTCCAGCAAATTAATTTACTATTGTACTAATTTTTTGCAATCAAAAAAAACAACATGAGAAACATGTCAACCATTTGAGCGCACTTTAGAAGTAATGCAACTGCTGTTACAAAGCATGACGAATTCTTGACAGATTTTGGGTACAGCGAAAGGGAAAGTGTGTGCACATTTAAAAGCGAGAGTGAACAAAATTAATACAGAGGTGAGAATCGTATTCAACATTTAGTATTTCTTTCATACGGAAGCATTAACATGTGAAGATTTATATCATGTGTGAAAGCGAGTGTTTTAAGATAAGTGTGTATGTACTGTCACTGTTTGACTGGTTGTAGAGTGAAGGAGTTGCCCTGGCTACTTTCTTATATCCCAACTATTATGCCATCTGTAGTTTGATTCCCTTGAAAAGTGTAATTACTGTGGTTCTTTTTTAATGTTATTCTGTTTATTTGAGTGATTCAACACAGCAGCATTGACTCCAACCAATGGGGTGAGTTTGGGGCATGGCTACCTATTTGGCAGACCAATGGCAGATGAGTAAAGTGTTTAGGAAAGCTGTTTGTAAACTATTTTTTTCCTTAAAGCTGAAGTGTGTAATTTTTGCACAACTAATGGCACCAAACTGAATCTGGTGCTGCTAAACAGAATTTTGCAATTCCGTTTGGTGCCACTAGTGTTGTTAAACTTGCACATTTCACCATTAAAGGCCAACATGACAAAGCAGAGAGCACATTAGCCAGTGAAGCAATGAGGTTTCTTCTTACTTCTAACAAAGACACAATCTCTGCTTCTAATAAACCAGACGACGACTACTACTATTACTACTTCTTCATGCGTATTCAATGTAGTGACGACGCAAGCTAATCTGTAGACGCGATCTGTAGAGCAGTTTGCCCGTTTAGGGTTACTGTAGAAACATGCCGGCGCATTATGGTGACTTGACACGGAGGGGGGACCCGCGGTGTATGTAGATAGAAATGGCTCATTCTAAGGTAATAATAATGGTTCATTATGTAAGGTCTTTATGCACCACTGAAAACATAGTTATGTATATTATACTGCATTTCTGTCAATAGATCCTCCCAAATTTTACACACTGCACCTTTAAAGTGTTAGTTTACAAAAAAAATGACATTTTTGTCATTAATTACTCACCCTGATGTCTTTCCACACCCATAAGACCTCGTTCATCTTCGGAACACAAATTAAGATATTTTTGATGAAATTGGAGAGGTTTTTTTTTTTTATCCCCCATTGAAAGCAACGTTATTACCACATTCAAGGTCCAGAAAAGTAGTAAAGACATCATTAAAATAGTCAATGTGACTACAGTGGTTTAACCTTAATGTTATGAAGCGACAAGAATACTTTTTGTGCGCAAAAACAAAAATACTTTATTCAACAATTTCTTCTCTATCCTGACCTTGAATGTGATAATTAAGTTGCTTTCCATGGGGGATAAAAAAAACTCTTGGATTTCATCAAAAATATCTTAACCCTTAGCATTCCACTGTACCACCCGTGGTACAAATACCATTCAAAAGAGACCTTAGTTAGGAATGCTTTTACTTTGTGCTCCGGAGATGAACGAAGGTCTTACAGGTTTGGAACAACATGAGGGTGAGTAATTAATGACAGAATTTTTATTTTTGGGTGAACTAACCCTTTAAGTGAAAAACAGTAGGGAGGCCAAAGACACAGAATGTCCTGTAGCATATAGCAAAATGGGGAACTGAATGGACATGGAACATTTTAACAGCTTCAACCATATATGAATGAATGAACTGCAAACCCGGATATTACTCAAACAGATTCCACCAGATTTGAAGATAACTGACAGTTCATCATCTCACACACATGGTGTATCAAAAAAAGTCTAGTAAATAGTGCACACCAAAGATCAATTACAACAATCATCTTCCAAGTAGTCAGATCAGAAAAGCTGCAGATGAAGTCACAGCACTTAAAAGAAAATGTTAATGTTTCAAAGTAAATGTTCAAACTTCAAAAGAAGTATACGTGCGATTCAAAATAATCAGATGGAAGCTGGTTAAACCAATTAAAGCAAGACAATTTCAGTCAGGGTTTGATTCATATGAACACTATCAGATGATAGCACCACAGAACCCTTTCACTTGGGGAATGATAAGACAACAATCAGACAGAGCCAGTGACAAGCCTACTCGACTTCATCTTCAAAATCAGCCTCCATGAGATTCTAACGCCCTCAGTGAGAGGTAATATAAGGGCCCCAAACAACTAAGCCATTAAGTTTTTATCTCCTCTGGCTCTGGCTCAGGCCCTCCTCAGTAGTTTACCTGCATCACTCAAACACCTCCAGCTTATCTGAAGCGCCTTCGCTTTGCGTGCCGCTGCCTCAGTAATCACCGGTAGCTACGTTCAGTAGCTCAGTAAGCTTCTTATGCCCTTCCCCTCCAGATTAACCGTTAGAGGCGGCAACAGACGCGCTCAGTTCAGATAAAACACAGCACCTGTGTGGACAAATACTGCAAGCAGCCAACCACTAGCCAGCTTGGTGCATGCACACACACGCTCACACACACAATGCACAAAGCTGATTGTTCTTACAGAGGTGGGAGATATCACAGGGTGAGAATAAAGAGATATGAAAGTCCATACATCAGCTATTAATATTACTGATTAACTTCAGGATATGATCCCTGTCCGTGACATTGCCATGTCACAGAAACAGAGCAAAAACAAATCTGTAAAAATGCCTTCTAGAGGGATGAATCTTTCAACTACTCCCAATTTCTTTCCGACCTTCACGGACACTGAACTAGTTTTGTCGTCTACATGATCGATGAAGCATCCTGGAAAAGTGAAAATAAGGAGCGTGTGGCATATTTTGCTCGAACATCTGTACAGACGATCTGTGACCTTACATTGCCGCTCGGAGTTCAACAAACCAAAACAATCAATTCCAACCATTTCACATTTCCTTGTACTTGGTCTTTATTTACTTTCTGAGAAACAACCGTGACAGCAAGTCACTGTCCTTCTTAACATCTCTAATGCAATTCAGAGAAAAATGCATCAAACTGTGTAATTCATCAGCAGCAGTGTCATCCACTGCTTAACTTTTCACTGAATAACGTATGCTTTGTATGCGGGACAATTTCAACATACAATAACATACAATGCACAAAACTTGTTTTTTCTGTAATGTTAATGAAACCTTTAAAGAGATAGTTAATCAAAAAGTGATCATTTTAGTATCTTTCTTGTTAGATGTTAGACATAGTCTCAGTTACCACTGACTTTCACTGTATGGACAAATGAAGCAATGAAAGTGAATAGTGACTGAGTCGCTAACATCTCCTGAAAGTCATAGAGATTTGAAACAACATGAGAGTGAATTGTCATTTTTGAGCGAACTATACCTTTAAAGTGATATAACAAGCTATCAATATGTTTAAAATACACATTAAACCCATATGGGAGCAAACTGAATTGCACACTTACCACAGGAGATGAAATTCTACAGCCAGGGCAGTCACAGATTGGAGGATGTACCTGTAAGATTCCTTTGGACATAAGTGTCTTCAGACTTTTCCCTAAAAAATAAAACCATAATCAGTAACCTATTAGATTCCTGTATATGCACGCATGGAGTACAAAACAATTCACTCACTCAAATCGTCATTCAGAAATGGACCTGCATCTCATCACTCAAAAGTGTATCAAATGCACCCCTTTAACAGCTCACACACACATCCATCTGTCAAACTCATCTGCGACACTATTGCTGTCCACCAAAAGTGTCTTAAAAGGAGATTCATTTTATTTACAGTAAATGACCAAGAGTGATACCCAGAGAGTACATGTATAAAATTAGTCTGTAAACCAAAATAACTGTTATCCGAAAGGAGACCTGAAACCTCTGAAAATAAACTCAAGTAACCCTATAAAATACATCAGATGAGCTGGTACATCATTAAAAGTTTTTCGACATACTGTAACATATCAAAATATGGCGTTTTTCCACTTTAAATCTTTGTAAACACAAGCTGCTTCATATGATAATGTGCCGCTGTATCGTAATCCTGATGTAATGCACTTCATTACAAAAACAACTCAATATAGCCATGTAGCCTATTTCACTACCAGAACAATATATATACTATAATTTTAGAATAAAACTATGATAGAGCAACCGACTAAAACTGAAACGTGTCATTTCAGCCTTAAAAGTAGTAAAGTAAAATCAGTGATAACCTACAGATATAAGTTCATTGCACTTTTCGACCACGAACTGACAAAGAAAAAATGAGTTGAAACACTCAAAAGTCAAATTAAATAGAAATGACAAATGGTCGTGACAAACTGAATTAAGCATGTTATTACGATAAAACGGAAAAAAACACGAACCAAAACACTTTAGATGAGCATGTATATCAGCACAGAGTAACTCGACATTATATAACATCGTCAAGTTTAGTGTTTTATTATACCTCAGAAAAGTCTACCGGTTAAAATCTTAGTAAACACAAGTTGCTTAATCCATAACTGCTTGATAATGTGCCACGGTGTCATAATCCTGACCCACTCTACTTCATTACAAAAACAAAACAACTTTATATAGACATGCAGTTCAGTCTAAAAAGTTGTAAAATTCAAGTAAAAATCGATTCCTTCAATACCTGAACAATCCACGTGCGTAATAACGACTTCTTTTTCCCAACTGTGCGAATCCAAAGACTCAAAACACAGAGTGAGCTCTTCTCATTGAAATAAAGTAGTTAATGTTAAGTAACGCATATTTCTATCCCCCAAAAAAAGCTGTTGTGTCAATTCAAGGACACGACGGAGGCGAAACGAACCCTTATTTCAAAAGTAATATCCATTCGGTTACACACGCCATTGACTTACCTTTGTGCCTAATACTCCGTTTCCAGTCTTTGGCTGTCTCCCTTCCACTCACGAACTGGAACTCGTTTGGGGTTAGCCACTCAGCCCGGTATTTGATGGAGGGCCCTTTGCTGCCCTGGCACAGTTTGTTAATGTACAGTAGTGCTTTGTTTTCCCCACATTCCACTTCGATACAAGGCTCCCCGTTGTCGAAAAACGGCTGAAAGTCCGGGATAGACGAGAAGCTCTCCAGCATGAAGTCGTCCGGGTGGTGGTGAAGGTGCTGCTGATGCAGCGCGGTGTCGCGAAAGCCCAAGTACGCGCGCTGATGATGGGCGAAAATGTGATCGTACGGCGGCGGATGAGGGGTCACCACGGGGATAGCGGTGGCATTTAAAGGGGCCAGGTATTCAGGCTGGTTGAAGGCGGCTAATGCCATGTCTTCTCCATCCAGTCTCTCCTTTTTGATGGCAGGCATGTTACCCGAAGCGGAGCGCCGGTAACGTGTGATTAGCAGTTCATGCGTCCCAACTTGTGTCCCTCTTCGCGGAGTTCCAGGCGCACCGGTGTGTTTACGCACGACTCCCGCGTCGCTGGCTGACAGCAGAGCGCTTAAGTTCAGCCATTCACCACTTCACTCTTCTCCTCAGTGCACTGCTCGCATGACGGGTCTCCCCGCGCTCCTGCCCACCACATCTAATCGGACTAATGCCTGACATCTCCGCCAGATATTAACGCTGAGCGTGCTCAATGCTTAATGATTGTTTATCCCACGTTTCCTTTAAAATAATCACTATGGCAACTTCGCTATGTTTATTTCCTATATCAACTCCAGTGCTAAGTTTATTTTTGTCCAGAAAGTAATGAGGACACCACACAACTAGGATGTTTTTAACGCATAATAAACCGTGTGTATGTAGTGTAGATCACGTAAAAGTTCAGTAGTACATGCACAGTGGGTAGTGAGCCAGACTGGCTCGGAGCATTTTTTTCATATCTGACGAGGATAGAAATAATTATGCTATCTATGTGAGCCTTTTCGATTGCAAATGATGCCTGGCGCTAATGGGACTTTGTTTTTGTTTTTTCTCTCCCTCGTTCTTTCTTTTAACCCCTAATACGTCGCTGAAGTCACGCTTTAGTTCACAGACCCAGACCAAACAAGATTTGCACTCTCCGCCGCTTCTCAAACTTGGCCCATTTAAACAGCGGAGGCAGAGCGAGCGCGAGCGCGCTGAAGGGGGTCCGCGACGGCCGAGGTTGCGTCACTATTTCCAGTCACTGCATACAGTTCACAGAAACCATTTGATTTATGTTTTATTTTCCATTTTTACACAGTTATGTGGTAACCTTTAATCAGTTACGGTGAATTTTTGTTTAATAAAAAGACGAACTGTGAATTATAAATATAGCCTACAAAGAAAACGAATGTTAATATGCAAAGGAAAATATATCACTGTAAGTTATCTAACATGCAGTATTCAGTAAAAAAAAAAAAAAAAAAATCACTTTAAAAAGTACATTATATTTTAAAAGAAACATCATTTTAATATGTTTCTTATTTTTGTTGTCAGTATATAGCCAACAGTGGAGTGTTTTGCGGTATGTTGCATGTTATACTGTTTACTGCATTATTTCAGTCGAGTGTGTTAACTTGTTTTTCTCTCGGTGACATTTTGTTTTATTGGTGACTGTTGCTGGAAATGCCAATTTTGAGTCTTTAATCTGATATAATCTTGAACTTTCTAAGTCATCAGTCCATGTTGCAAAATAATGTAGGCAGTGGTTGCCAGAACTCTACAAAAGTAACAGAGTGGCTGTAAAATGCTGGAGCAGTCAGTGTATTTTTACTCTAATGTAAATTTAACAAAAATAAACAGCCACTGAAAGCTGAATCTCTCGAACAAAATAGAAAACTTCAGATGTATATGTAGCTAGTACAGTGCTTAACAAATTTATTAGAGCACCACCCATTGTAAGGTTTGTGCCACAGCTGCCCTAAACTAACAGTATCGGTGATTACCAAAATCATTTTTAATGTTTCTGTAATGGTTAATCCACACCAGTATGTGTAAGCTCTTTAGTCAAAGTAGTGTTTATAATGCTAAAATATAATAATTGTTGGCATTTAATGGATTCAAAGATAGATCGCAAAAAAGTTTTATCAAAAGCAAGTCTTTGGGAACAACTAGAAACTATTTGGATGTCAATAACAACAGATACTGTGGAAAAGTATGTAAAAACAGTGCCAGAAAGGATGCAAACTGTTATTAAGGCCAAAGGAGGCCATACAAAATAAAACATTAAATATAGAATTTTTGTTGTTATGTGTGAATAAAGATTATTTAGTTGTTTCAGTTTGTTATTTGCCTAATAAATGACAATAAGATTACTGTAAATAGTTAACTGTAAGATTAATCTTTTTGATTATATATTTAAACTAATCATATAGCTATTAACTATTTATATACAACATTGCCTTTTACTACACAATTACAACACATTTTATTTTGATTTTGGCCTAATTATTTAACAGTATTCTATGCAATCAAATTACTCTCTTGGTGTTGTCGAATACTGTATACTCTACAGTCCAGAAGGCTGTAAAATGTACTGCTGTAACAGTCACTTTTGTATATATATATATATATATATATATATATATATATACACACACATGTATATATGTGTGTATACTGATATATAGCCTACTGAATGTTTTGGCAGAAATGTTAAAAATAATTTTAAAAAATCGGAATCCTCTAACCTCTCAAACAAAATGATTTTCTTGGTGTTGTTGAATACTGTACTCTCCAGTCCAGAAGCACACAAGCAGATAATGTTTTCAGTGTATTAGAAACTACAATGAAAATAACATTTTAAAATATAATTTAACTGCCTAAATATTTTAAAGATCATTGTATTTCAAGTAAAGATATTGTTATTGTTGATATAACTGCCCAGTCTTCGTGAAAGCAAACTTTGTGGATTATAAGAAGCTTGATTACTAATCACGAAGTGTGTCTCACTGTTTGACTATTGCCTGTGAAACTTAAGACTTTCTATGCACCATTTAGATAGAGAAGTCAAAATCGCCCCCACAAAGACATATCACAAGAAAACTGGAAACAATCTAAAGGTCAAAGGTTCTCAGAGACCTCAGGAGATCCCTGAAAGCCCAAGTGTGAGGATCCCCCACGGGGATACCCTGCCCCCTCACCCCCACACTCTTCTACTTTATAACCGCTGGTGACTCATGAGGGACTGAAAGTGCACTATTTATGAAGGAGGGGTTCCCCTAAATTTACAGATGACAACGTAGCAATCAGCCCACAGTTTAGGTTCAGGACGGCTTCCCCTGAACTTTCAGCCCCCACATTATCGACAGTTCAGCAGAAACAAGTCCTGTGGCATCCTCCTCTTGCTCATCAAAATGAAAGTGCCACCCACTCACAGCACATGAAATGGTTTCACATTTCACAACACGCATCAAGCAACTTCTGTTTTCTTATTATATAAAGTTTATATAAAATCTCACACATGCTCATAACTGCATAGCCAAGCTAAAAGCTACTTAAAATTTACAAGCTGAAAAAAGTAAATGTGTAAAATTAATACATATTCAACAACGAATGATCTAATATGTGACAATATTTTGCTTTGATTTATAATGTGATATATGTGCTTTATAATGTGATATATAAGCAATGATATGTAAACAATGCTCAAAAGTAGCTATAGTTATGATTATCAATAGCAGGGCAGGAGGGAGTTGTTTACCCAGTCGATACTGGAAACAAACTAATAATTTTTCTATTTATCATCTTTCTACTCTTTGGTATCTAAAGCTTTTCAAACTAAAAACTCCAAGTAATATTTAGGAGGCCTTATTATTGCTATCAGACTATTTTTTAATACTTTCTCAAAGCATTTCACATTTTATAAATGTCAACATACATACACACATATATACAGTAGGCCTATCTTTAATGCAGGTCTGACCTGAACACTGTTTTAAACTAAAGTATGTAGTAGATGTTTGGTACATGAAAAAAATAAATAAATAAATGAATAAATAAAAAAAATAAAGAATTTACTTGTGAAAATCTAAAAATATTTAAGAGTTGTTTATCTTAAAATGCTGCTTTTAAAGTTTCCTGTTGGTCTACCTATTATTAAACCGATTCCTCAGTGTAAAACATGTCAATAGCTTAGTTTTCTCCATATTCTCTCAGTGACTGTGGTCGATGCCCAGAGTCATGTCGGCTGTAGAGAACCCCCTTGCAGTCGTCCCCGCCTCCGCGCCGTTGTTGGCAGCGGCCCCGGAGCCACAGCGCTGCCGGCGGGGGAGAGAGGTAATAAATAACCCGGGGAGAGGAGCGGAGACCGCCGGGCGGTGCACAGTCTGACCTGACAAATACTCACTGGAAAGCCATCAGAGAGTGAGAGCCCACCCCTAATGCTTGGAGCCAGCCTTTCAGACATGAGCAGAAAAATATACAGGCCTGCCCATTTTGGAGAAGAAAAAAAACGGCGTCTCTCTCTCCCCTATCAACATTAAAAGTGAGAAATGCTGTGAGATTAATTAAAAGTTTCCTCAAGTAATGTAATTCTCATTAAAAAAGTTTTACAAATAAAGAAATAACTGCTTTTGAGAAATATCATTAAAATGAAAAAAAAAAAAGCTATCTTACTGTATGCATGTTTGCATCACATGACTAGCTGTTTCATGCAATTGGCTGAGCTACTACAAAAAAATAAAAAATAAAGAATAAGATGAGAAAATGAGAAAAATAAAAGTGAGGATAAAACACTTTTTTGTGAAGCTAAAGCTGTTATTAAAGGTGCAGTAAGCGATTTCTGAGAAACGCTGTTAAAAGTGGACCGAGCGGCACAACACACTTGTAGCCAATCAGCAGTAAAGGGGCGTGATGGGGGAGGAGAGAGAGAAAGAGCAAGAGGGAGATTTAAAGAAAGACTGTAGAAAGAGAGAAGGCTGAGAGACATTACAAAAGAGAAAAGCTCAGATGAAGGGTTATGATCAGGCAAGAGCTTTAGGACCCGAGTTAATATTAGAAAAGCTTTCCAACTCTGGAGAGGCCAAGATGAGAAGGCCTGAAAATGGATGTCGAGGTTGAGTTGTTTCTGTAACATTGGTTTTCACAGAATCAAGGTAAGCTATTGTAACGTTAGCTGTAGTAACAGCACAGTTTTGATTGTCAATGTTTATCTGGAGCTGCTGGCGACATCCACTCTTCCATTGCGTGTTTGTGCATTTTGGGGCGGAGAAATGAAGGGAGGGGTGTGTTTGTTTGGGTTGATTTCAAATATCAACAGTGTTTCTCAATAATCGCTTACTGCACCTTTAAATACATTTCATGCATCCAGGCCAACAGGTGTCAGGATAAAATTTGAAACAACTGGTACAACTGAAACAAATAAGAGAGCTAAACATGAAAGCTCCTTAAATGATTAATTTACATTTTACATAAAATTATTATTATTATTATTATGCCAAGTTATATCATAGTCAAAATAGTATATAGTCTGTCAACTAAAATACATCCTAATGTTTTTCCCTCATTGGCATTTTCTACAGATTCTCATAAAAGAAGACTTATATTGGATTTTAAATGGACTCTCCAAAGGGACTTTCGGGATCACAGTTGCAAGCTCATGCAGCGCCGGTAAAGTGATGCTGTGTAATGTAAAACCCTGCGCGTCTCCTCAGGTTTGTGCTGTCGTGTCGGCGCCCTCCTCTGCTCTCTGGAGATCTAGAGGCCATGGAAGCAGTCTGTGATCCCAACAGGCAGCCCAAGCTACCACATGGGATTTATTTCCTAGCTGGACAGGTGGGCGGCCAGGGAGGATACTGCTTTTAGCCCAGTGTCTGAAGCTGTCATCAATATCAGAAGCAATGAAACACTTCACTTTACCATTCCTAATGGCTAGGCTAGTTTGGGATCTGTAAGATATTTTAAATGTTTTTGAAAGAAATACAGTATGATTGAAATACAGTAAAACAATAACATTGCAAAATGATTACAATTTAAAACTAGATTAAAAAGTTTGAAGACGAACTTTAAGTTGGCTTGAAAAAGCCTAGCTAGAAAGTTTGAAGTAGTTTTAAAAGTTTTCAGTTTGAAAGTTTTCAGTTTGAAAGTTTTAGATAGATAGATAGATAGATAGATAGATAGATAGATAGATAGATAGATAGATAGATAGATAGATAGATAGATAGATAGATAGATAGATAGATAGATAGATAGATAGAGTCTCAAGGCTAGGGTACTCAAGGTGGTTGCTAGGGTGTTGCTATACGGTTGCTAGGGTACACAGGGTTGTTGCTAGGGTGTTGCTATGCGGTTGCTAGGGAACTTGGGTGGTTGCTAAGGTGTTGCTATGCGGTTGCTAGGGTATTCTGAGTGGTTGCTAAGGTGTTGCTATGCAGTTGCTAAGTTGTTTTGGGTGGTTGCTATGAGATAGATAGATCATATTAGAGAGAGAGAGAGAGAGAGAGAGAGAGATTATGAGTTATGAGTAGATTTATGAGTTTCAATGGATTAGAAATAGTACATAGAATGGCACTTGAGTCTAATTGAGTTTGAGTCTAATGGGCTTCCGTAGTTTAAAATTGAATTTTGACAGTTGGAGTTTGAAAGTCTTGGCTCATTTGAACATTCCGTCAATGAAAGTCAATGGGATTTTTCCGAGCTTTAATAGTCATTTTTAGGAAAACCGTAAGTCCGATCAGTTAGAAAAGATATAGCACACTAAGTCAGAACAGTCTGAAGGTCTGACCCGAGTTTGCAGTATGTAGAGTTAAAGCTCTAGGAGGAGTTAGAGTTGGACATTTTAGTCTCAGAAGAAAATAGCATAACAGTAAGTTGGCTTTTTCAAGCCAACTTTATAACTATTTTAAAATACAATTTATTCCTGTGATGGCGAAGCTGAATTTTCAGCATCATTACTGCAGTCTTCAGTGTCACATGATCCTTCAGAAATCATTCTAATATTCTAAACATTTCTTATTATCTTCACTGTTGAAAACAGTTGCGCTGCTGAAAATCATTATTAAATACTGATCCTTTGAACTTTCTATTTATCAAAAAATCCTGAAAAAAACATTTATTAAATAGAATAGAAACCTTTTGTAGCATTATGATGTCTTTACTGTCACTTTTAATAAATTTAATGCATCCTTGCTGAATAAAAGTAATAAATAGTTTCAAAGACAAAATATCTTACTGACTTTTGAACGACACATATTGTAATATACATACATACATACAAAACACCCGCTCTGTTTTCAAGGACACTGGAACTAATTCTACCATTACTGTAGGCCAAGACATTGACATCACGTTATGCACATGGTCTTGTGACTTTTTCAGACTGGAAATACTCACAGATAATGTCATGACTTTGATTCCAAAGCTAGTAGATCAGTGATAGCCAAAAACTCGCCTGCATAGCTTGAACACATGCTGTAAATAGAAAGAAAAAAGTTTGCGCTATTGACAACAGTGTCATACTATGTTTGTGCCAAGCTGTGAAAGGAACATAAATTATTCCTTATCTCATCTGCAATCCATTTTACAAGAGGTCCAACAATATACGGAGGGTATCAAAGAAAGCTAACAGTTAGCCCTCCGCAAAATTGCATTTATAGGCCATTTATTTAGGCCACACCAACAAATGTGCAGAATTATTTTGAGATAACCAGTAGAATAAGACGTAAGATAAGTCTGCCGCTGCTTTCCAAGTATCTAAGAAGAAAATCATCAGACAAGATCATGTGCTGGGAAAAAAAAGAATAAAGAACTAAAAAGTCTCTGTATTGTTCAAATAGGACTATGATTGTGCTGGTTAGCCTCTCTGTATGCTGTATACAGCAAGAGTTAAACCTGCAAAGAGTAGTTCCTGATCTCTCAGGCCATATTGATTTTTCCCTCCATGATCTGAAACCAGCAATCAGCATTGTGGTTTGAAATAGCCCTGAAACAAGAGCCAAGACGTCAATGAGTCGCCGACACGTTTCAATTAGCGCGCCGCCCAGGCCGATTTGTCCCCCGGGGCACATTGGCTCCACAGGCTGGTCACGCCAGGAGAGATGTTCCATAGAGTTACGTGATATTGGGAAACATCAGAAAGGGCAATGCAGGTAAATCTGTGCATTAACTCAATGTGTGCGAGATGTTTTGGTCTTGCCACACAGATGACAGTGAGGTAATTCGGTTTCTAGTCAACTCAATCACTTCTCCCTCTTTAATTAAATTGCCGAAGAGGCTAATGGAGGAATAGCAGACTCCACAACACAGACTCTAAGGTCTGCATAGTCTGGACATAAGGTCTATCACACATAGTGACTTCATAACTGCAGATCTATCATTTTAATGCAATACTCAATGTGTTAGAGCATCTGCGGAAAGTAAGGGATGCACAATATAACAGTACTATATCGGTCATTGGACAATATTTATTTATTTTTATTTTTTATAATATGTTAATTTCCTTTACTTTTACATTAAGTTTGGCATCATCTAATGCTCAATTACTTGAAAACTTATAAACACTCATCATGTAATAACACTGTTAAATTATGGATATCCATTTTCATACTGTACATTACAATGTTGTAGTGCCTAAATTCACCTGTGGCATTTTATACATAGTTGTACAAGACGTAACGTCAAAGATTGTGAGCCACAATCGTTATAGCCTTAAATGCAAACTAACATCTATACTAACTTTAAAGACTCTCCTAAAATGTAAAACATGTCAAAATATGTCATAATGTTTTTGATTTAAGTTTAAGTCATTATATTACAATTCACCCACTAGGACAGTATCACTGACCTGTGGAGAGAGGTGAAATTCTTCAAAACAAACATTAGCCCAATGGATAATAGCTTTAGCTTCTGCTCAATGGTCCATCACATATTTTGGCCCATTTAACTACTCTTGCTTGCGAACGTGGGAAATAATATGAGTCATATTTCAAGACTTTTACCCAAGTTGGGTTCTAGTGTGTGTTTTGAGTATATGGGCACAGCATCCCTAAAGTCAGACGATTCTCTGACCTTCGCCGCCAAGCTCTGCTCCAACAGTTCTCATCAGCAACACTACACTGCACACTCTGAAGCCCTGTGGAAGTAGACTAGAGTGGTAGGGAGAGAAGAGGGGGCTAACGCACCCCAGATCCCTCCTCATCTGCCCTTAAAGATCCTAAGAACCCCTCCAGTTCTCTTCTCACTCTTCAGCAGCTCTGCCTCACTTGCACCGCAGGCCATCCTCCCCCCAGAACCCGATCGATAGTGCTCTTCTGCTTTCATCGGACCAGCATTGTGGAGAAGCTGCACTTCCTGAAGAAACACCAATCCAGCCTTGAGTGAGCTGCATACGGTTCTTTCACAGACAGGCTGACTGCCCGCCAGACTTCACTCATTAGAGGCAGTCTGCTTTTTTGGCTGCTTCGATAGATGCAGGTAGTGAATGACACGAAATGAGGAAATGTCACTTATTTGAACTTGGGTTGCCTATGTGAACAGCACAGCTCCATGTGTTAGAGAATCTGTGCAAACCACTGAGAGATTCACAGTATATCTGTACTATATCAGCCGATATTAGATTTTTTTTTTTTTAATTTATTGGTTTTGATCAATATTAACTATTTAATTGTGTATGCGTATTTTCATATATATATATATATATATATATATATATATATATACAGTGGGTACGGAAAGTATTCAGACCCCCTTAAATTTTTCACTTTGTTATATTGCAGCCATTTGCTAAAATCATTTAAGTTCATTTTTTTTCCTCATTAATGTACACATAGCACCCCATATTGACAGAAAAAAACAGAATTGTTGACATTTTTGCAGATTTATTAAAAAAGAAAAACTGAAATATCACATGGTCCTAAGTATTCAGACCCTTTGCTGTGACACTCATATATTTAACTCAGGTTCTGTCCATTTCTTCTGATCATCCTTGAGATGCTTCTACACCTTCATTTGAGTCCAGCTGTGTTTGATTATACTGATTGGACTTGATTAGGAAAGCCACACACCTGTCTATATAAGACCTTACAGCTCAAAGTGCATGTCAGAGCAAATGAGAATCATGAGGTCAAAGGAACTGCCTGAAGAGCTTAGAGACAGAATTGTGGCAAGGCACAGATCTGGCCAAGGTTACAAAAAAATTTCTGCTGCACTTAAGGTTCCTAAGAGCACAGTGGCCTCCAAAAAACTGAGCTATCAGGGGAGAAGAGCCTTGGTGAGAGAGGTAAAGAAGAACCCAAAGATCACTGTGGCTGAGCTCCAGAGATGCAGTTGGGAGATGGGAGAAAGTTGTAGAAAGTCAACCATCACTGCAGCCCTCCACCAGTCAGGGCTTTATGGCAGAGTGGCCCGACGGAATCCTCTCCTCAGTGCAAGACACATAAAAGCCCGCATGGAGTTTGCCAAGATGGTGAGAAATAAGATTCTCTGGTCTGATGAGACCAAGATAGAACTTTTTGGCCTTAATTCTAAGCGGTATGTGTGGAGAAAACCAGGCACTGCTCATCACCTGTCCAATACAGTCCCAACAGTGAAGCATGGTGGTGGCAGCATCATGCTGTGGGGGTGTTTTTCAGCTGCAGGGACAGGACGACCGGTTGCAATCAAGGGAAAGATGAATGCGGCCAAGTACAGGGATATCCTGGATGAAAACCTTCTCCAGAGTGCTCAGGACCTCAGACTGGGCTGAAGGTTAACCTTCCAACAAGACAATGACCCTAAGCACACAGCTAAAATAATGAAGGAGTTGCTTCACAACAACTCTGTGACTGTTCTTGAATGGCCCAGCCAGAGTCCTGACTTAAACCCAATTGAGCATCTCTGGAGAGACCTAAAAATGGCTGTCCACCAACGTTTACCATCCAACCTGACAGAACTGGAGAGGATCTGCAAGGAGGAAAATGCAGAGGATCCCTAAATCCAGGTGTGAAAAACTTGTTGCATCTTTCCCAAAAAGACTCATGGCTGTATTAGATCAAAAGGGTGTTTCTACTAAATACTGAGCAAAGAGTCTGAATACTTAGGACCATGTGATATTTCAGTTTTTCTTTTTTAATAAATCTGCAAAAATGTCAACAATTCTGTGTTTTTCTGTCAATATGGGGTGCTGTGTGTACATTAATGAGGGGAAAAAAAATGAATACTTTCTGTACCCACTGTGTATATATATATATATATATATATATATATATATATATATATATATATGCAGCTGCAGCTCTTGTTGGGGTGTTCCCAGTCTGCAGTGGTCAGTATCTATCAAAAGTGGTCCAAGGAAGGAACCGTAAACCGGCGACTGAGTCATGGGTGGCCAAGGCTCATTGATGTACGTGGGGAGTGAAGGCTGGCCCGTGTCGTCTGATCCAACAGACGAGCTACTGTAGCTCAAATTGCTCAAGAATTTAATGCTGGTTCTGATAGAAAGGTGTCAAAATACACAGTGCATCGCAGTTTGTTGCGTATAGGGCCAGACAGGGTGCCCATGCTGACCCCTGTCCACTGCCAAAATCACCAACAGTGGGCACGTGAGCATCAGAACTGGACCACAGAGCAATGGAAGAAGGTGGCCTGGTCTGATGAATCACGTTTTCTTTTACATCACGTGGATGGCCGGGTGCTTGTGCATTGCTTACCTGGGGAACACATGGCACCTGGATGCACTATGGGAAGAAGACAAGCCGGCGGGGGCAGTGTGATGCTTTGGGCAATGTTCTGCTGGGAAACCTTGGGTTCCTGCCATCCATGTGGATATTACTTTGACTTGTACCACCGACCTAAGCATTTTTGCAGACCATGTACACCCTTTCATGGAAACGGTATTCTCTGGTGGCTGAGGCCTCTTTCAGCAGGATAACGTGCCCTGTTACAAAGCAAAAATGGTTCAGGAATGGTTTGAGGAGCATAACAACGAGTTTGAGGTGTTGATTTGGCCTCCAAATTCCCCAGATCTCAATCCAATCGAGCATCTGTGGGATGTGCTGAACAAACAAGTCCAATCCATGGAGGCCCCACCTCGCAACTTACAGGACTTAGAAGTATCTGCTGCTAACAACTTGGTGTCAGATACCACAGCACACCTTCAGGGGTCTAGTGGAGTCCATATCTCGACGGGTCAGAGCTGTTTTGGCAGCAAAAGGGGGACAAACACAATATTAGGAAGGTGGTCATAATGTTATGCCTGATCGGTGTGTATATAGACAATTGTAATATTGGTTATTTATTGTTTATCAGGCATAACATGAATTTAAGGCATCATTTAAACCTGCATTAGCTTCTCACGTGAAACAAAAACAGCACAGGAGTCTGAGAGAGACCATCATCAAGGATGAAGAGATATGATCATATAATGTCCTAAAATAATGGATGATAATCTTTACCTTATAACATACAGAAAGACAGGGAAGTTCAGCTCAGATTTAGACATATTTTATTCGCTTCTAATCCCCTCACTCAGGTGACACCTGATCCAACTGTACATTTTACATCATCTTTAGCCAAAGTAAGAAAAACCAGGTGTCTGTAGCTAAAAGTTCACTGGAATCTATTTTGTTGATTTAAGATGACAAGGAAGTAATATATCGGAAAAGAAGCGGCAGTTTGGCAAGTTAGTTAACAGTGCCTTCCAGGAACAAATTCTTTTGAGTATTTACCATTTAACTTAATTTTGGAAGATGATCCAAGGTCTTTTTAACCATAAATTGAATGAGCCTCTCTTTCTCCTGCCTGCGAATAGACAAACTTTAGCACGCTAGAATTAACCTTTAAGGATTCTCATAACTTTATCCGGAGTAAATCTGTACAGTGACAAATTACTCCGGTTACGCTTTTAATGTTTAGTTTCCAGTGTTGGTTGAAACCCAGTCCGTTTCCCACAACACCCAAAACAGGACAATCAAAATGTTGTCCAAACAGACTTTCAATTTGTCCAGACTGAACCACAGCATTTCGTTTTATTGGAGCCCTGAATCACAGCCTTTTCTGGAAACTGTCGGGGCGCCGGCAAATGTGTACGCAGTTTCCACTCTTCACGTGACGTTTGAGACAGGATGACCGCGGGAGAGCACGGCAGGATCCGGCGGCAGCTGCCAAGCCGCGGGGACAAATTTGAACTCTGCAAACACAGTCATGTCAGCGGCAGCCCAGCTACGCTTGCCCTGGAATGGCACACATTCACATATTTAGACGACGTCTGAGCCTCTGACTCACCCTGAAATACAGAGGAGGAAGCACCGACAAAACGAGAGACAGTGTCTTCAACATTTCCAGAAAATCCAAAATAGTTACAGCTTTTACCAGACTGATTGTAACCAAATGGTGAATTGAGAGAGGCTAGCACTTCGCAGACCACTTTCAGTCTTGTGTCTCTAAAATAACATGATCTATACAGTATTTATGAGGCAAAGAAAATGGCCAAACCTCATAAATATGCAATGAGGTTGTTTACTGGATGGCTGTTGAATTGGGAATGGGAATTTTGTGTGTGTGTCTCATGAAATAAACAGTGAATGTACATGTAACATAAACCATTTGAAGCAATAAATTTAGTTTGGGTCAATAACAATGATTTTTTTGGACCTATTTATTAACATATTTAAATGCAATTCATTCATAAAACCGGAAATGATGTCATGGGAAGGACCCTTGCAGATCCTCATACGATCCAGTTGTAAAATTCCATGTGGAATTATTGATTATATAATAAATTCAAAACTTAAAAATTATGATGAATGATGGTCACACCACATGATATTTTGAGAGTCTTAAATGTCATCTTTTGTAAATAGTATAAAAGTTTTTAAAAACCATATGAAACCAACATGAAAACAAGAGTAGGCCTACATACTAAGAACACGTTTTAAACTATATTTTTAAAAGATTACTTTATCATCTTATATGTCATTAACTCATTTATAAGAATGAGTTCAACAAGATCAACTAAGTGAGCAACGAGAGAAGCAAAGAACCACGTCACCTTATAGCATTCCCGTAAGTTAGCATTGTTGAGAGTAAATGTGGAAAGATGGAGTGTGAATTAAGGACACTAATATTCCCTGTGGTCTCTGGTGGGGGGTGAGGCGGAGGAATGCTCGGCGGAGCAATCCCACTTGGCAGGTAGATGAACTGCAGATCATACGGGCCGGCAAGTGGTGATTAATGGGAGCGGGAAGGCGCTGGAAAGAAAACAACGCTATAAATCAACGTCGCGACGATGGTAATTGTAATTGAAATGAATTTGTCTGCCCGGAGCCAGGCATTGCAATTGATATTGACCAAAGCCCTGGTGGTCCATAGAAAATGAAATTGAGAAAATGTATTCGGAGTATCCACTGTAAGATCTATACATCACTGTATGAAGCAACCACTGTGGGCCAATAAGAAGAGGGAGAAAAGCTAAGCTCGGTGTGCGTGTAGGATGCTACTGAGCCATCGAATGCTCATAGGTGGCTAATGTTGTAGATTTATGAGAAAAAGAGCCACATAAAAAAATTAACTTGCAGGTGATGTCAATGAAAAATACCATTCAGCTGTTTTTATGACCTCCTTGGAATGGAAAAATAAGAAAGAGTATTAGGCCTATATATAGCCTTATAAAGTGCTCCTATCATGTCATTTTAAGGTTCCTCGTTTTGAGGTCTCTTACAATAGGTTTACATGCATCTAAGGTCAAAAAAAACACCTTTTCTCATAATATACAATCGCAACATCACCTCTTTTCTCACCGTGTCTGAAATGGTTTGGTCTCTCTAAGCCCATCCTTTCTGCAAGCCTACTCTGCTCTGATTGGTCAGATGGCCCAGTCTGTGTGATGGGTCATCAGCTTACAGCAGTGTGTCAAAAACAAAACGGCCGTTATCATTTCTGAATTACTGTTCCAGAGGCTTCCTCAGCACTTGATACTATCAGTGATACCAACAGTAATGATGTCATTGCTTTTACCGTACCATATCAAGAGTGTTCTCATCCTTTGGAAGTGTTTGAGAGTGGGTCAAAATAGACAATGTTGTGGGCAGCCAGTGAAGAACATAGTATGTATATATACAATGTTCTATGTTCTACAATATACAATGTAACATTATATAAATTTGTTACAAACCTAGTAGGTTTGAGCAGGTAGTAATAGTAGAATTACTGATGACTCATTTTAGGCAGTTCAGAATTGGTTCTTTATTTTGGGAGACAATATCATTCATCATGCATTTTTGAAGCTTTCCAGATATTTTACATTCAAAAACAAATATATATCACAGTACATAAAAGGTAATATCCGAACAAGCAAATAGGGCACTTTAAATTTAATGAAACTTCTCTATGCTTCCTATATTATATGTATAAAGCTTTAAATTTAAGTGTATAAATTGTACTTTTTTATAATCACTGGCTAAGAGTAAGATCCCCCCCCCCACTCTCAATGAAACCACTCTCCTTGAAGGATTAGTTCACACAAAAATGAAACTTATCCTATGATTTACTCACACTCAAGCCATCCTAGGTGTATATGACTATTTTCTTTCAGATAAACATAATCCTTGGTTGTGAAGGGGGTCACATTTTGCAGCCAAAAAAAATGCATCCATCCATCATAAAAGTAATCCATACGGCTCCAGGGGGTTAATAAAGGCCTTCTGAAGCAAAGCAATGGATTTTTGTAATAAAAATATCCATATTTAAAACTTTATTTAACTATAATAACTAGCTTCCAACAGACGCCTGTAAGTATCGATTTGCGGCGGAAGAGTAACCTCTGACTCGACGCATGAGGCATGAACACAGAAGTGCAGAGGATAGAGCAAAACAAAACACCGGTCATAAATTAGAAGTCTTTTTTAAAGAGAAATGTCGGAGGATTTCAATATAAGAGAAGAGGAGCTTGAGTTTGTTGCCCAGCCCTATTTTTTGAAGCGTCTAAATTTACGATACTCCTATATCCTACGTCATACATCATGTCAGAGGATTACTCATTTGGCGCAAGTCGACGGTCATCCACCGGAAGCTAGTTATTTGAATTCATAAAGTTTTAAATATGGATATTTTTCTTACAAAACTGCATTACTTTGCTTCAGAAGGCCTTTATTAACCCCCTGGAGCCGTATGGATTATTTTTCATAATGGATGGATTCATTTTTTGGGCTTTAAAATCTGACCCCTCCCCCCCTTCACTATTGTTATAAAGCATGGTCGAGCCAAGATATTTTTAAATATATCTCCGATTGTGTTCGTCTGAAAGAAGATAGTCATATACACCTAGGATTGCTCTAGGGTGAGTAAATTATGGGATAATTTTCATTTTTGGGTGAACTATCCCTTTAACAATGACGATACTAACATACAAAGTGTTTGGTATCCTGCAGGAGCCTTTGTAGCCAAACTACGTTGGCTTTTGGATGGTTTGCTTTACCAGCACAATACATTGGCATACTATAATTTGAACAGAGCCAGTGGCGATTCAGATCCCAGGTCTACAGAGAGGCTCAGAGGAATATCTCGGCTGGAGGGGCCCGTGCAGGAAGAACACCCAGCTGAACACAATGTGGGATCGGCTACGAGCTAATTGTACCACTTTACAACCCTGACGCTACTTTACAATAAAGTCTGTATTGTTTCAGTTTTGAAATCTTGCCCTTTTGTTTAGCAGAATTAAGAGCAAGTAAAGTGCATAATGCAGGGGCGCTTGGTTTCTAACGTAAAAACCTCAGACTAATAGTTCCGGAAGGTTTTCATGTGCACTTTCTGCACAGATATAGAAGAAATCTATATTTCATAAGTGTGCTGTGTAGCTACAGCACCCAATTATCAGCAGATAAGACGGAGGGAAGCCCCGGAGCGTCAAGCCAGATATTTAGACCAAGGGAAACAGGCTTGCAGGGACCAAAACCCCAGGGGCACTACAGCTTCAGCTTTTCCCCCCACTTTTTCTTTCCTTCGACTACCTCCCTCCATCCTTACTTCACCTACGGGGTTCAATTAGCAGTGACAGCAGCTCGCACCATGAGCCTGTAGCAGGAAACAGGGTGAGTCTAAATCACCACACCACACTAGAGAGGCCTACTGCATACAAGCAAACATGACAAAACACTCATCCGCTCACATCATTGGTGCTCGGTCCTATCAAATGTCCTTGAACTGCCAAAACACTGATTTTTTTTTTCCAGTTGTTTGACTTAGTACCACAACATGCAGCGTTCTGTGGGCAAGCACACTCACCATACTCCACCAGTCAGAATTAGTGCACTTTTACCCACACAAACATGTATTTGTACACTGACCTCAGCCAGCAAATACTGTTCTGCGCCATCCATGTAATAGATACAGCTTCAACACACGGTAAGGTCACTTACAGGTCAAGCATAGCTCATGGTAGGCAGATGAATATCGATCTAGAGGGAACAGGGACTGTTCACAGGGCAGGCGGCCCACAGATCAGCCTTGGGCAGAGGAAATAGAGGTCATGGGCTAGAGCGAGCACAGTTCATACACACTGAACTTTTAACACCTCAAGAAACTCTATAGGGTTAGCCACTTGCTGACCAAAATTATACTATACACTAACTAGAATACAGTAAAGCTGTACACACCGCCCACAATGTACAAATGTCAGTATAATTATTTACAGTAGAGGAGTCTTTAGAAATACCCTTAAAAAGAAGAAAAAAATATGATATGAAAATATTTTATTTATAAAAATGTTTTTATAAATACAGTACCATACTACACCAAAAAAAACTAAATAATTACTTATAAAAACTTTGGGGGGAAAAAAAACACATGAAAAAATATATATTTTTAAAGAAAGTTTTAAAAAAAATAAATACAATACATATTGCTATATTCCACAACAAAATATGAAATAGTTAATTGCAGTTTCTGTTAAAGGTAATATTGGATTTCTTTAAATAAAAAAAAAAGTTTTTTTGTTTTTTGTTTGTTTGTTTTATGGCTAACACCAAATTACCATTAAAACCCCCATGAAATCACATTTTCTGTGTTGACAATATCTAAATAGGAAGCTGGAACAAAACATAAACGTATTTTTAGTGGCAAGCAGTCATGATTTGCTACTTGCTAATCTGTAAAAAGTTTATTAAAATGCAGTTTTTAAAAAGATGGTATTAGTGGGAAAGACTCACATTTTTCAGTGTTTTAACAAATGTAGTAACTATATTATCTTGTTTTTAACTATGGTCACTATGGTAAATTCTTGTAATAGCAGCTTAATTTAAGATTTGATAGTAATATTGTATCAAAACTTGTCTGAGATGCCTCTTTTGTCCAAGGTAGAATTTCACATATTCCCTCAACATTTAATCATTGCTGTGCTGAAATGCAAAGCTTCCTGGTGGCCTTAATTCTGAGAAACTGCATTGCAGGACATTAGAGAAGCTAAGGGAGGTTGGCAGCATGGAGAGGCTGAAACCAAGGACACAGTTGGCAGCATGCCTGTGCTCGGCTGTGTATGCAGTCAGGCGGAGTGGAGGCAGGCCATGCCTTGGGGCATTGAGAAGAGGCCAATTCACTGCTCAACTAGCAAGGCCCACAGAGAGAGAAAGCGATAGAGAAATTAAAACTTGAAGAATATATAGAAACATCCAAAAATGACGGAAAGGGAAATGGCAGCGTTGAGCAAACTGAATAATCATTAAAAATCAGAAACACTCTCAAAAATGGGGGAGGGGCACACTATAAACATTGTCAGCGCATGGCTTGAATATTAATTAGGATGCAAAAGCATTTATGGGTAAGTGGGTGTATTACTGTTTTCTGATTACACAAACTCTACATCCCCTAATTAATATTCATAACCCAAGTTGATAAGGTTTAGAATTCTATTGACAGGTTGGAAGAAGCTTTTGCTTGGCCCTAAAAATGTTGTTTGACACAGCCGAATATATATTGTTTCTTCAAACCTTTCCCTCTCCCACAAAAACACTTTTTAAATGTAATGATTAATGCTTAAAAATTTGAGGGGAGGAACTTATATAGGTATGAGTTTAATGATTGCTCTGTCCCTGTTAAAAAAATAATAAATCATGTCCCCTCTCACCTTCTCCTGCCTGGTGTGTCTACAAATTATACAAGTAAATAATTAAAATCAAGTGTCAGGTGCTTGATGCCCATGGTCCATGAGGAGCCAGGCACATTTTTCCCTCCCAAGTTCCCTAGTTTCCTAGGCAACAAAGTTAAGGTACTTCAACAGTCTGTTCCTGGTTTGGTTCTCCCTTACCCCATCTTGCTTCATCTCTCTCCTTCTTGCTGAATCTAGATGTGGTGGTGTCTGTCATCTTCTAGTGATCAATCAGCACCCAAACAAGCAGGGTCTTTGATGCTTGCAGAGAGAACAAATGAAAAGAAATAGAGAGCGAGAGAGAGGAGGAGAGAAAAGTTTCCTTTTGACGAGCATGTTCCATTGTGAGAATCCCCAGCAGCCTCTGACATCTGGTTCCAGTTAGCACCATGACGCGTTTCCTGCCCGCCTGGGCCACGGTTCACAAGTCAAACGCCACACTGAAGATTGAGGAGAAAAACAGACATGCACGGTTACTCCAATATTATCTGCATGTGTGTGGAAGTCCTGAACCACCTGTGAAGATTCTTCCTGACTATATAAAAAATGTATTTTATTTTTATGTATTACATATTTTTGTATTATTATATATTTTTTTTTCTATAAAATTACATATATAAAAAGATGTATACATGTTATAAGACATTTTTAATATATGCATATCTATTATATGTATTTGTATTTTTTTATATTTGCCATTTATGTTATGGCATTAGATTTTACATACAATGAGCATTTCAGATGTTTCATAATGAAGTAAAATGGCTTTTATTTTATGTATTATAACAGTGAATGTGAAGCCACTCTTCATATCCCTCTTATCTGAAAGCATTCGCAAGTGCATTTGCACCGTGGATGTTGCAACTACAGTTGTCGTCATTGAGCAATCACTCTTCAGTGCTGAAGAGGTACCCGAGCGATAAGCAATGGAAAAGTGTGACCCTCGAGAACGTGGGGCGTGGAATGCAAAATGTGCGCTGCACCTACACAAACTCTGGAGGGAAACCCTACAGTCAGTGGGTGCGTTTACAGACACAAAAACATCCATACACACACACACACATACATGTGGGGCTTGTGGGTAACGAAAGTGAGAATGAGGAGGAGCGATGAGCGTAAAAGTGAAAATGTCAGGAGTGTAGATATAGAACACGAGCCGACCACAGAAGGGCTTGCCTGCGTCGGTGGCGACGTTAAACGCCCCCACGTATGTGCTGCACTCGACTTTGATCGCTCAGGAGCCAGTTTTCTGCCCCACAGCTCACTGAGGCCTGCTGCTGAAGCGAGGAGTCGTTTTATCACACACACACAGAGATCTTCATCGGTGCATGGAAAAATCAGGTTGCAACCCACACCTACATCGTAAAGGACAAAACAAAGAAAACAAACACTCAGAAATGACTCAATGGCCACACAGACCACTCCTCCCACAGATCCACATGATTTCCACAATCAATATACTAGAAATAGAAACTGCAATAAACACAATTATGTCTTCTTACCATTTTTATAAGAAGCATTGTATAATGTAATAATTTTAATCAACTGGTAGAGATTCTGCTATGCTGCTTACACTACAGAATATTGGCACACATATGTACAGTCACACACAAATGGATTGATCTCACCAGCATAATTTATATCCTGAGTGATCGTAATCCAAATTGAGTAGTGCTAAGCAATCCAAACTCCTATGATGTTGTGTAAAGCCAAAGAGACTTTCCTAAAGACAAGTTTTAAATTTTAGCATGGCTGAGTTAGCACCTGCTAGGGCACACTACTGTTCAAAAGTCGGTAAGGTTTTTTATTTTTTTTAAAGGAACACTCCACTTTTTTTGAAAATATGCTCATTTCCTAACTCCGCTAGAGTTAAACAGTTGAGTTTCACCGTTTTCAAATCCATTCAGCCAATCTCCGGGTCTGGCGGTACCACTTTTAGCATAGTTCATTGAATCTGATTAGACCGTTAGCATCTCGCTCAAAAATGACCAAAGAGTTTTGATATTTTTCTTATTTAAAACTTGACTCTTCTGTAGTTACATCGTGTACTAAGACGTGTACTTATAAATGATTTATCCGTGCGCATGATTTTTTTTTTAAAGGCAACGGCTATTTTTGCGATAAATGCTATTTACACTAAGTGAAAATGGCAATATATTCTATTTACACTAAGAGACAATTGCATTTTCTTAGCAATATGCTAATTACACTAAGTGAAAATAGTGATATATTCTATTTACACTAAGAGACAATAGCATTTTCTTAACGATATCCTAATTACACTAAGTGAAAATGGCGATATATTCTATTTACACTAAAAACAATAGCATTTTCTTAGCGATATGCTAATTACACTAAGTGAAAATGACGATATTCTAGTTACACTAAGAGACAATTGCATTTTCTTAGCGATATGCTAATTACACTAAGTGAAAATGGCGATATATTCAATTTACACTAAAAACAATAGTATTTTCTTAACGATATGCTAATTACACTAAGTGAAAAAGACGATATTCTAGTTACACTAAGAGACAATTGCATATACTAAGAGACAATTGCATTTTCTTAGCGATATGCTAATTACACTATGTGAAAATGATGATATATTCTATTTACACTAAGACAATAGCATTTTCTTAACGATATGCTAATTACACTAAGTGAAAATGATGATATATTCTATTTACACTAAGAGACAATAGCATTTTCTTAACGATATGCTAATTACACTAAGTGAAAATGATGATATATTCTATTTACACTAAGAGACAATAGCATTTTCTTAGCAATATGCTAATTACACTAAGTGAAAATGATGATATATTCTATTTACATTAAGAGACAATAGCATTTTCTTAGCGATATGCTAATTACACTAAGTGAAAATGATGATATTCTAGTTACACTAAGAGACAACTGCATTTTTTTAGTGATATGCTAATTATACTAAGTGAAAATGGTGATATATTCTATTTACACTAAGAGACAATAGCATTTTCTTAGCAATATGCTAATTATACTAAATGAAAAGGCGATATATTCTATTTACATATATTCTATTTACATTAAGAGACAATAAGAGACAATTGCATTTTCTTAGCGATATGCTAATTACACTAAGTGAAAATGGCTATATATTTAATTTACACTAAAAACAATAGTATTTTCTTAACGATATGCTAATTACACTAAGTGAAAAAGACGATATTCTAGTTACACTAAGAGACAACTGCATTTTTTTAGTGATATGCTAATTATACTAACTGAAAATGGTGATATATTCTATTTACACTAAGAGACAATAGCATTTTCTAAAAGTAAAAATACTGATATATTTTCTATTGACACTATATAAAAGTAGCAGTTCTTTGCAATAAGTGCAAATAGGTGTTAGATGCTATTTATACTTACAAATAGTGGCAGACAGGCCAACTATTTGTACCCCAGTATTGTTGTAAATTAACAGGATGCAATAATAACAACATAATAATAGTTTAAATGATTATATTTATCAAAATAATTAAATGGATGCTGCCTTCCCTACCCAATAAATAGTCTACTTTATTATTGAACACTCCTTAGGCACTTTATTTCCACTTTTCAAACATTTTCTTCATTTTTATTGAAAATAAATGCCTTTTCGATCTGATCTGATGTGATGTGATGGGAAAAGGGAGAAAAGCGAGTTCGCCAAAAGGCGGGTTAAAAACTCGGGTCGATCACATCAAAAGCTACTCCCTAGGCCTACGCCACTGCAGACATTGAATGGCGCATGTCTTTTTTAATCTTGTGTGGCCACCCAGTCATTGGTGGGCGGAGTTAGTGTAATAGTCTTTGCCAACAAGACAGGCTATTTACACTTAGTTTTTGGCTAAATTCATGTGCCCTCATAATCTTTAATTAAAATAACTTCCCCTCCTTCTTGCAACAACATGCCTTCTCTTCACTGATGACGTTTACTGGAGTGAGGGCGGAACTGTCTGTCACTCACATGATATCACAGCAATAGCAAACCACAATGATCCAATCAATTCCCAATGGACAAAGTCAAGCCCCGCCCTACATTTCTTCTTGTTCGAGAAGCCATTTCACTCAGATATGTCACAGTAGGGAAGAAAATGTATATGATATAGATTTATGAGATACATGCATACATAATTAATATATATCAAAATACTTAACAAAATGTTGCACACAAAAATATACATTTATGTGCCAGTGCAACAAGTGACAGGATGTTTCAAAAATATTTGTGTTGTGGTACAAGTTACAGCAGATGTACAACTTAGCATCAACAAATAATCTCAATCTATGTCTTTTTGTTCATGTTTTTGCCGTTATCGGTTTCAGTGATGAAAATAAACCAAGCCTCCCTGCACTTTTGCTTTCCTCCTCCATGAAGGAGGCAGAAAACAGCCAAACAGGGACCCATGAAAATTTAAGCTGGGGTTATTGATTGGTGGGGGGAGTCAGGGAAAGGTCAACCCCATCTGAACATCAACAAGCAGAACGCTGCAAGCAGCTCCGTAGCGCCAATCCTCACCCAACCTGCAGCCTTACGGCACTCTGTCTGATCTCTGGCTGTAGTACCACCTCTCGCTGCCACGCATTCTGCTCCAACACATTAACATCTAGTAACCTAAATATGACGTGTCAGCCATCAAGTTAACAGCATAAGCCTTACTTTCCTCTGTGCTGCTTCTCCATCTCTTCTTCCTCAGACATTTACACATGCGCGCACACACACGCAGGATTGGCGCAAGGTAGTAACCCCCCTCCAGCGATGTTCATATCCTGCAGGAGCCCTCGGGTTCTAACCTGTCAATATCGTGCGATGTGGCAGGGCGGCTCTCCTCTCCTCAGTGGATCAGTTAACCTCCTCGCTGGCTGGGACAGCACTGCAGATCCTGCTCTACACGCACATGACCTTCAGCACAGTATCAGAGACACGGCTTAATGCACTCTCTGAATACATATTAATTAGAATGCTTTTAATTATGTTTATTTAGCCACTTCATGATCTGATAAGGTGTTATGTAGAGTCAGAGACCGTGTAGGGAGGAAACAGCCCACTCATAGAAAAACTAATGCAAGAAATACTTGCATAAGTGCTGAATGAATGGGAATGAAAATCTTACCTTATAACGTGACCAGCCTGAAAAAAAAAAAAAAAATGTTGTGTGAGATAAAAATGAAAAGTTCAGATAGAATTGTTGTCAGATTTGTTATAGTAATATGTTATTGAAATGTAATTATTAATAATAATTAATATTAATTAATTAATCTATCATTATTTATTAAAATACTTAAAATTATTTCCAGCCTTTCCCAATTCAAGAGACATCGCCAAGTGAACTGACTTGCCTCAAAAGATTGTTGTCATAATATTCTGTTCCCCTTGGACCTCAAAGTGAATCCATTGCCTGAACCTTCTCTTTTTGGTACTCTATTTGGTGACTAATTATAAAAAAATATATAAATAAATCATGAAAATGATTATTAAATGTCTTTTAAAGGACATATTATATTATGTTATTGAAGCTAAAAACAGTAAAATGAAACATTTTCTTTTACATTTTCAGTCAACCTTCAGTTAGCAAGCTAACAGCTTAGGCTACTAGCTTAACATAGTGATAACTGAATAGAAAAGCTCTTAATTAGCTATAACAAGATGTCAGTATAATGGTGCCTTTAAGTCCTCCTGGGAAGTTCACATTTACAATGGCAGGTGCATTCAGGTCACTTTCATCGAAGTAAGATGGCGGTGGATCTTCTCTTAATTAATTACACAAAAATACAGCACTTCTACATCTAGAAAAAGAAGAACAAAGAATGTATATCCGGTGCGTTTTGCTTTTTATTTTTAATTACTTTATGAAGACACTGTAAACTTTGTCATTATATTATATTGTTATAATACAACTAGCTTACTTCATTGTAAATAGAAAAGTCTGACAATGTCACTGCTGAATACCTAATAGTATTGTTGTATTCCGCCATGATTCTCACTGATACGCACCCAACTCGTACAGATTGGGGCTTAAAGAAAATCCTGAGCTGCCCACTCATTCATGTGCGTTCAGCCCGTAAATACGATCTTTCCAACACGACTTGAACGCACCATAACACACTATGTTTTTGATATCACACTGAGGAATGGCGACAAGAGCCACAATAGACATGTCCCCTACAAAAATTCAGATTAGTAGTCATCAGTCAACTAATTAATTCTCATATTACTTACCCTCATGCCGTTCCACACCCGTAAGACCTTCGTTAATCTTCAGAACACAAATTAAGATATTTTAGTTGACATCCAATGGCTCCGTGAGGCCTCCATAGCCAGCAATGACACTTCCTCTCTCAAGATCCATAAAGGTACTAAAAACATATTTAAATCAGTTCATGTGAGTACAGTGGTTCAATATTAATATTATAAAGCGACGAGAATATTTTTGGAGCGCCAAAAAAAACTAAATAATGACTTATTTAGCGATGGCCGATTTCAAAACACTGCTTCAGGAAGATTCGGAGCACAAATGAATCAGTGTATCGAATCATGATTCAGATCGCGTGTCAAACTGCAACTAAAATATCTTAATTTGTGTTCTGAAGATTAACGAAGGTTTTACAGATGTGGAACGGCATGAGGGTAAGTAATAAATGACTGAATTTTCATTTTTGGGTGAACTAACCCTTTAACATTTGGCCGAAATAGTCATAAATATTTGGTTACATAGGCTACGCTATCATTCAAAAGTTTGGGGTACGTTTTTTTAATTTTTTTTATGGGGGGTGGGGGGCTTTACACTTTTATTTAACAAGGATGCATTAAATTGATCAAAAGTGACAGTAAAGCCATTTATAACACTACAAAAGATTTCTCTTTAAAATATATGCTGATCTTTTGAACTTTCTATTCATCAAAGAATCCAGAAATGTATCACGGTTTCCATAAAAATATTAAGCAGCACAAATATGTTCAACATTGATGATAAGAAACGTTTCTGGAGCACCAAATCAGCATACTAGAATGATTTCTGAAGGATCATGTGACACTGAAGGCTGCAGTAACTGCTGCAGAAAATTCAGCTTTGTCATCACAAGAATAAGTGATATTGTAAAACATTCAACTGGAAAACAGTTGATTTAAATTGTAATATTTCAAAATATTACTGTATTTTTGATCAAATAAATGCAGCCTTGGACAGCATAAAAGTCTTTCAAAAACATTTTTTTTAAAAACTGTACTGACCCTAAACTTTTGAATGGTAGTGTATATGGTACTGTGCATGCTGTAGTGATGATTTCTTGTCTTAAACGATACGTGTAAGGGTGAACATGTACAGGCACGGCAGCACAGATCCCCTTACTGTGAGACGCTGGCAGCATATACTTATATCTCTGGTTTCGCCCGTGTGTGCGTGTGTGGCGGACTATATTAAATCCCTCTCGCTGCGAAGGTGTCATGTTGCGGCTGCTGCTTTATAGCTGGTGCCGGAGCAGACTGGTGGTGAGGAGTGGCGGCATTATCTGCATGCAGAGGAATGTCTCGACCCCCACCATTCCCAGCAACTTCAGGTACAGCAGCAATGAAAAAACCTGTGAGGTGCAGAACCACCTGCAATACACACCTCTAGGGCAATTACAACTTATTACAGGCCTGGCTCATTTCTCACCCTGTCAATGTTCAAGCTATGATCATGGTCAACATCCTGTGACATATTGTTTTATATACACCACATTGTGTTGCTTTGGCCTATGCTCACACCTTAAGTTGTATTTCCACTTGTCGTGTGAAAAAGGAAAAAAAAAGAGAGAGAGAGAGAGAGAGAGAGAGAACAATAAAGAGTACTGGTTATGTGTTTGAGTTCACATTGCAGCCTCACCCCAGATTTTACAAAAAAAATTAGCCTTTTTGTGGAAAAAAGTTTGTCCTAGAGGCAAGAAAAGTTGTAATTTAATTTTATGGCTACAATTAGGATGTAAAATTACTATTAAATTCACATTAACGGTCATTATTAATACCGATTTTGCAGTAGCCTACTGGGTGTACAGCCGAATCACATTTAATGTAGTCAAGGTTGGGGTCAATGACAGATGAGCGCCCCCGCAGGTAGGTGACAGAAAAACAACAAATGGTGACAAAGACTGGAACATAACATACATGTATGAATGATTAACAGAGACATCTGCCACTACTGAATTATAGATTGGCCTAAGTCAAACATATGGGCACAGACTTCCATGTGTTAGAGGTACAAATGCTTGATATGGCATTAATGGAAAACTTACTGACCATGCTTACATGCATATTTTCCAAATAAGGTCCATATTCTGGTTAAGGCTTTAATCTGAAAAAGATAAGGGTGCCATGAATTAAAACATGTTGGTCACAAAACTCTTACAATTAAAGATCATGTTTCTTTTAGCTCCTCATGTCGTTCCTAACCTGAATGACTTCTTCATTTGAAGAACACCAAGAAATATATTTTAAAGAATGTGTCAGTTGATTTTGTGCATATAACACAAGTCAAATTCTTTAAAAGAACTTTGGTAACACTTTATAATAAGGTTCATTAGTTAACTACATTAGTTAACATGAACTAATAATGATCTGCACTTATACAGTATTTATTAATCTTTATGTTAATTTCAACATTTACAAATATATTATTAAAATCTTGTTAACATTAGTTAATGCAGTGTAAACTAACATGAACAAGCAATGAACAACTGTATTTTCATTAACTAACGTTAACGAAGATTAGTAAATACAGTAACAAATGTATTCATGTTAGTTACATTAACTAATGTTTAACTAATGAACCTAATTGTACAGTGTTACCATAACTTCTTATGTGTTCCACAGAAGAAAGCCAAGTCAAACAAGTTTGGAATGACACGAGGGTGAGAAAATGGTCACAGAAAGAATGTTCTGTTACAGTGGATATTCCAAACATAACCAAAAATTCTGACAAGTACAAGCATGTCTTATTGACATTTCTAGAAACTGAAATATTGGCAAAATATGGTTATGGCTATCAGAATATTTAATATGTTACATTACATTTAGTTAATATGTGATATAAAGGGGTCATGGACTGCATTTTTTATTATTTTATAATGTTTCCTGAGGTGCACTTATGTTAATGATTTTTACATCAAAAATGATTTAAGCCCTCTGATTTGAACGCCCTATTTTAAAGGGTGTGTCTGCTGTGAGACTTCAGTGTAAACACCCACTGCTGTGATTGGCTAACATCTTTGCATATGACATAAGGATTTTATGTGGAACCCTTTTAAAGACTTATAATACTTTTTACTATTACAGCTGTCAAATCGTGAAAACTATTGATTATTGCATTATATGTAGATCTGTTCCCATCACATGAAAGGTTGCATTGATGAGCATTGTAGCCGATGACAGTCTGTTGATCACGCGAATGCAGTGATCTCGTCATGGCAATGCGATTTCTGCACTCTCACGAATGCTTTCACCATAACTAACAATGCAAACATGATGTAAATACAGCAAGTGGTTCATTGTGCAGTGCAAGTGTCACTGATTATATTGAGAGTTTTGGCAAGTGTCTAGATAAACTCCTGCTGTGTGATCGACAGCTTCAGCAATTATAAAGGGAGCGTTCTTTGATCGCTTTCTGTAGATAAATTTAATCACAATTTAAAAATGCATAAATAGTCAGTACATATCAGATAAAGCAATAGTTACCACGCAATAAAAACAGATACTTACACTTATGTGGTGCGACATTACTGTAGGATCCAATATAATCGGCACAGGAACGTATTTTAGTTTCAATCCTGAAAATATTGCGTCGAATCGTGCCTTGTTTGTAAATGAATCCGTGGTAAAATTAAGTGAACAAATGACCGAGTTCTTACTGACGCGGTCTGGAACTTCATTAAAAATAAAGTTCATCCACTCTTTCCTGTTCGGGATCAGAAGGAAGGCAATGCAAAGACTGTGTTTTTCCACAACTTGGCACTGCACATTGTCTTGTTGTCTTCGGAGACATCTTTACCGTTTGGTTTTTGCGTTTGACTCTCTTGTTGTGAGTGTACATGATTTTGAACATATTCTTATGTTTATAGTTTTCGTAGCATTACACATATTTCATTGTGTGTAAAACTTTTTGTTAACAGTTAATGCGGACAAAAAATACAGAGTAAACCTTTAAGGATACAGCCTTCTCATATTATCCCAGTTTGGTAAAGACTGCCTCTGTGCCATTTCTCTAAATCCTGCTCTTTTAGAGGAGAGATTGTACTTCCAGCTGAGCGTATGGAGAACAGTCTCACCAGGGACCAGTTCGATCTCAGCCTTACTTCAGAGGATTAGCCTCTTATCAAGCGCCTAAAAGCTGCTGTAAGAACTGTCTCTAATTACCCTATCTTTAATTAACCAACACGTCAGCCCAGCCACCCAGGAGCTGCCGGCTCCTCACAGATTCAGTGCCTGACTTCAGGAGGAGGCCTTTAATTCACCTGATATAATAGAAAGTGTGTTATTTCTGTATTTATTCAGGCCTCTAATTCTGCTACCAAGACCAGAACTAACTGGTGAAGAGGAAAAGCTTGGCATTTGGGTTTTTTAGTCTATTGTTTATTACAAACTAAGTCAAAACAAAGTCTCATTAAGTTTATGCATGGTTTTACATTGCTTCAAATATAATAACTACACTAACCATAGATATAGAGGTTATATTTTAATTTAATTTAAAGGGTTAGTTCACCAAAAAATGAAAATTGTGTCATTTATTACTTACCCTCATGCTGTTCCACACCCGTAAAACCTTTGTTAATCTTCAGAACACAAATTAAGATATTTTAGTTGAAATCCGATGGCTCCATGAGGCCTTCATAGGGAGCAATGACACTTCCTCTCTCAAGATCCATAAAGGTACTAAAAACATAAATAAAAAAACATAAAAAACATAAAAAAAAACAAAATAACGACTTATTTAGTGATGACCGATTTCAAAACACTGCTTCATGAAGCATTGGAGCATAAATGAATCAGATTCGACACACTGATTCATCTGTGCTCCGATGCTTCCTGAAGCAGTGTTTTGAAATCGGTCATCACTAAATAAGTCGTTATTTTGGTTTTTTTTGGCACTCCAAAAATATTCTCGTCGCTTTATAATATTAATATTGAACCACTGTACTCACATGAACCGATGTTTTTAGTACCTTTATGGATCTTGAGAGAGGAAGTGTCATTGCTCCCTATGGAGGCCTCATGGAGCCATCAGATTTCAACTAAAATATCTTAATTTGTGTTCTGAAGATTAACGAAGGTCTTACGGGTGTGGAACGGCATGAGGGCAAGTCATAAATGACAGAATTTTCATTTTTGGGTGAACTAACCCTTTAACCATGAGTGGTCACTAAAAACCAACTTATTTCATGGTTCTTTCACCAAAAGAATCCCAGTCATGTCGTTCCAAACCTGAAGGACTTTCTTTGGAACACAAAAAGATGATATTTTGAAGAATGTTGATAGTCAAAACAATTTCGGTTACCATTGGTGACATCAGTGACAAATCGACAGAAATAGAGAGAGATGGCTTGTTGCCAAAAAACTTTCTCATGACAGGTTCATCACCTGTGAACAACACTCTGAACAGCACTCAGAGTTTGATGGTTTTGGTTTTTGACTAAATAACAGTGATTTGGAGGCATTGCCTCCTTTAATCGGACTTTACCCCTGTATTTATTTGACCACCTTCAGATTCATGCCACATCTTAGAACCTCAATTAGAAATCAATGAGCTCAATGTGGGCAAAAGCCTCTCTTTGAATCTTTATCTCCTGGTTTTGCTATTGTAGTGTTATTTCAGGAAAAAATATTTGATCTCATATGTTGTAGTATTTGTTTTGTTTTAGTTTTGCACTGTCGATGACTTCCTCATCCTACTGTATTGAAGTAAGAACTGCCTCCTCTGAGAAAATGCCCCTGGCCCAAACCCACCACGGCAAATCTCAGAGGGAACCCTCCCACGGCCCATACACAGTCCACACCTACTGCTTTTCCATGCTTTTGCTAACTGCTGATAATCATCTGCAATGGAAAGTGTGTGGGGGCTTGCAGGAAACCCTTCAACTACTGTGCCAGGTAGCCTAAACCTGAAACACACACGCTAAAAACTGTACAAAGCAATTAGTCAAAGCTTGAACAAAAAGACTCATGCGAACGCATAAAGAAACATGACAGTTTAGAGCATGAGACGCTGTGTTTATCTCATTATTAGAAATCAAATCGTTCAGGTGGCAGCGGGGACCGCTGGTGTCTCGGTATGTTCCTGCCAACGAAATGAAGGGGAGAGGATCACGGAGCCCTGCGGTCACGCCACCCTGGTTCTCCTCAAACCAGCCGGAGGTCGGCCAGAGTGCGCATACATTAATGGCCTTCCACACTAATTGCTTCTCACTTAGACAAATCTCTGCAAATCACGGGGCGAGCCGGCAGCGCTGCTGATGCCCCCCGGGAGAGGAGACGGCAGGCAGGCGGACGGGAGAGAGCGGGGGGCGAGGGGGAGGAGGGAAGCGCCGCCAGGAGCGTGTGCGGTGTGGGCGCCTCTGAAAGGCGAGGGGGGAAGCGATCCCTTGAGGGAGAGGGAGTAGGAACAGAGAGAGAGAAAGAGAATAGATACATACATAGGCCTGTACGCACACACACTTGCTCGGAGAGATTGGTCCAGGGTAGGCAGACCTTGCCAGCCTCAGCCCCCCCGATCCCCTGCAAACATGCTCAGATCTCCCCCCGCCTCCTCCAGCTCCCTATCTCGACGCTCAAACACCAGCCCAGGGAGGGGAAAGATGAAAAAAAAAAAGAAAAATCAATAGCACAGATGGATAGCCGGATAACAGGGTCCGGCATGCTCCGGCAGTGAGGCAATCCAGAGGGTGCCCTCACAACTTCCACACAAGCAAAAAGAAGAACAACACGAGGCTGTTAGAGGCAGAGAGAGAGAGAGAAAGAGACGATCTGCCCTGGGAGCCTAATCACACCCCCACACCTGTGTTCCAGCCCTCATTTATCCAGCCTTCCCACACACACCCACCAACCAAAACACTCGTTTATTTTCCGACCGCTGTCCTCCCTTCCTGTTTTTTACTCATCTTCATCAGGCCTTCAGCTCTAAACTTCAGGAAATCAGATCATCTGCTGATCTGACCAGGTTCATCAACATCAACTTAAAGGGATAGTTCACCCAAAAATGAAAATTATCCCTATGATTTACTCACCCTCAAGCCATCCTAGGTGTATATGACTATGTTCTTTCAGACAAACGCAATACGAGTTATATTAAAAAATATCCTGGGTCTTCCAAGCTTTATAATGGTAGTGAATGGGGCTCACAATTTTGAAACTTCAAAAAACATCCATCCATCATAAAAGTAATCCATACAGCTCCAGGGGGTTAATAAAGGCCTTTTGAAGTGAAGCAATGGAAAGTATCTATATTTAAAACTTTATAATCTAAAATAACTAGCTTCCGGCAGGTGACCATACACATACTGCCCAAGTCGACTTGTGCCAAATGAGTAACCCCCTGACGCGATGTATGACGTAGGATGTAGGAGTATCGTAAGCTTAGATGCCTTTCGCGGTTCAGACAAATAGGGCTGGGCAACAAACTCAAACTCCTCTTCTCTTATATTGAAATTATCCAATATTTCTCATTAAAAATGATCATTTTAGACTTCTAATTAGTGACCACTGTTTTGTTTTGTTTTGCTCTCTCCTCTGCACTTCCACAATCGTCATAAAGTTGTAAAGTTTATAAATATGGATAATTTTCTTACAAATAGGCATCGCTTCGCTTCCGAAGGCCTTTTTTAACCCCCTGGAGCCGTATGGATTAGACCTATTATGATGGAAGGATGCACTTTTTTGGGCTTCAAAATCTCACGCCCCCTTCATTACCATTAAAAAGCTTGGAAGGTCCAGGATATATTTTAATATAACTCCGATTGTGTTCGTCTGAAAGAAGATTGTCATATACACACCTAGGATGGCTTGAAGGTGAGTAAATTATGGGATAACTCTTATTTTTGGGTATCTATAACTATCCCTTTAAAGTTTAGTACAATCTAAATGTTCATTGATGCTCATCATTCATATGAAGAACACATTTATTAACTATTTACTAACAGTATGATGTTTGGGTGATTGGGTTACATTAGAGCAGGGTTTTTCCATTTTTTTGAGCCAAAGAAAAATGCCACAAAAAATGAACATAGCAACACACACATAGGGTTAAAAAAATCTGTAGTTGTAGTATTCAGATAGATAGATAGATAGATAGATAGATAGATAGATAGATAGATAGATAGATAGATAGATAGATAGATAGATAGATAGATAGATAGATAGATAGATAGATAGATAGATAGATAGATAGATAGATAGATAGATAGATTTTCCACAGACCCCAATTTGACAAACACTGCATTAGTGGAATCCATATGGATTGAACTGTTGTATGTAAAAATGTTCATTACTGTATATCAGAACCAAACAGGTAACAGCTTGTCATCTTGTACATATATGGCCAGGGACTGCACCTGTTGGACTTTGCATAGCCCAGGAAACACACTTCATGAGGTCCTCACCTCAGCACTCAGCACTACTAGAACCATTTCCTCCATGAACATAACAATTAATGGCAACAACCATAATGACTGTACTGATGCCTGGCAAATTGTCAGCTGTAATGAGTTAAATGAACACTAACTGTTGTAATCAGAGAAAAGAGAGCCAGCATCATTTAGACACTGATGTGTGTCATTCATAATGATGTCACATTGATGAAACCCAATGTAGACTGAGAGATACTGCATGCATCTTTAGCACCACCTAGCGATAAAAATGTAAAGTCATCTTATGTTTAAGAAAGGCCATCTTGGGCTGACAGAACAAATCTTTATGCAGACATTAAAAAGTGCACAACATTAAAAACATAAAATAATGTTTGTATATATATATATATATATATATATATATATATATATATATATATATATATATATATATATATATATATATATATATACACACACACACACACTATTAAACTATAAGTAATAATTACTGGGACAACCATATGCACTAGACTCTTGGTAAGAAAAGCGAGAGGAAGTGGAGAGTGAGAGCAGGTCAGAGTGCAGATGAGGACAGCAGCACATTTGTGGTGAAGAGAAGTTGCCTCTGCTGTGTTGTGTACGAGGTGGGGTGAGGTGAACACCTCTGACAGATATTTCCTCTGCTACTTAACTCTTTGGATATGATGTCTTCTGGTGGTGGAACTGGGGCATTACAGAAAAACAAAACCAGCTCCCTACTTACACAACATGCAAAACCAGCAATAACGACTTTATGAGAAAGAAAGGGAGTTGCTATGAAAAGATTAATCTTTTCCATAATATAAACAATACCATATAGGTATACAAATGAAATCCAAAACAGTTGATTTCATGCACCATTCACTTCCATTCATAATCATCACAGGAGATCAGAAACAAGCTCATGCAAAGAAATTTTGTCCTCCACTTTCAAAGTTCAGGTTTGGTGAACTCTGGCCTCCAAATCCACAAAGCAGAAAGAAATCTGACCAACAGAGTTTCTAGCTGATCAAAAACATCACATAAAAAGCTTGTTCAGCTGGTTTATGTAAATCAGCTGAGCTAGGCAGTTATGTTTGAAATGCTACTCAAATATATCAAATATATTACAACATTGTGCAATTCATTTGTTGGGCAGGTTTGTGAAAAAACAGCAACAAACTGTAATGTTTAACATGATTTACTATATTTGATGATAGTTAATACTTTTTCATTATTTCTGGTCGCAAATCATGAAATTAAATCATAATTATTATTTTTGATTTAGAGCCATTTTAACATTAAGAATTAAAAACAAATTGTATTACTATAAACAAATCATAAATATAGAAATACTACCTCTCAACATAAATTAATATCTTCCAGACCATATTTTAAGTAGTTTTAGCTTTACAGCAACAATATTCAATTTAAAAATATTATTATTATTATTATTAGTAGTAGTAGTAGTAGTAGTAGTAGTAGTAGCAGTAGCAGTATTAACAATAATAAATACAACAGAGATAGCAATAATAATATATACTTTAATGTACACTATGTAACTTTTGGTCCTCTAGCGGTTACAAAACAAAACTACATCCATTTAGCAGAAGAACATTGTTTTGGTTGTGCTTTGTCTCTTGCACGTCTGTGCAGATGAATATGGTTGTTCTCATAACTAAAACAAGAAGAAAGATTATCCTTCTGCTCATAAAACATTCAATATTGGGCTTAAGAGATATAACTTGTTTAGATGGAAAGGATCTCAAATTGATTAGCTAACGATGTTACTGTAGCTACACCTATTAATAATTTCATTCCTTGAAAATAAATACCAGCACAGCGCTGCAACAACCCATAATGACCCTTCACAATAGATAATGCTTTACAATGAACTCTGTTAGAGAGCTATACTGAGCCATTTGTTCAATAAAATACATTACTCACTTGTTGAGTAAAAAACGCCATCTCCGCGTCGCCTTTACAACATTTCAAATCCCTCAGTTCTCGTCATATCCGAAAAGCCGATCCAATGTTGATTCTCGTTTTATTTAGAGCTCTGTGACTGTCGCGTTCTCTTTCTGCAGAGCTGCCAGCAGACTCTCTTCTGTTAAGCCTTTTTTTAAACGGTTGATTGATTCCCCAGATGTTCGAAATTTCGCCTCTGTCATCCTTCACTGTTTTAATATGTGACATACACGAGTCAAAGCAGCAGGAGAAACTTTTCTCTATTTACGGATATGACGACACGAATGTACGAAATTTCACACGAAAACAAATTAAGATAGGAACACACCAAACCGACGCCAAAGAACTAGGCACTGATAAAAGCCGACTGAGTAGTCACCTGAGTAGGGGCAAAAAAGCACTTAAAGGGTTAGTTCACCCAGAAATGTAAATTCTGTCATTTATTACTCATGCTCATGCCGTTCCACACCCGTAAGACCTTCGTTAATCTTCGGGAATGCAAATTAAGATATTTTTGTTGAAATCCGATGGCTCCGTGACAATGCGTTCACACCAGACGCGACTTGCGCGAATAAATCGCGCTATTCGCGCGTAGTTGGACGTTTGAACATTTTGAGTTTACTCGCTTCATTCGCGCGTGAAAATCCCTTCACAACAGACGCGAATTTGCGTCATAAGAGAGGCTCTCCCGCTCCTTTATGTGTCCCAGACTCTCCCACTGCTTTCTGCACACTTCCTCTGAATAAACACAACTTGTCAGTGGGGAAATAATTGTAAATTACAGCGAAGCTCAATTGGTCGTCTTTAGTTGGCTTGTAGTCTTAATATGTGTATATATATATATATATATATATATATATATATATATATATATATATATATATATATATATATAGCTAAAATTGAGTAAAGACCGTTTTTTACAACTTATCAGATTGTCCGATCTCCTCACTCACTTTCTTTCAAACACGATCCTTTTTAATTCTGTTTCTATAAATGTATGAAGATGTACAGCGACGATGATTGTGTCCTCCATTGTTGTTTCGAATTTCTGCCTCAGCTCGCTACGTCACGTCACTACTAGAGCAAGCTCCTGATTGGTTAACGCGGCGCGGAAATTCGCCAAAGTTCAGATTTTTCAATTTGCGCGATTCGCGCGAATCACGCGTTAAGCGCGTCAAACGCCCGAATCGCTCAATTCGCACCACAGGATGTCAATTCACGTCTTTGCATTGACTTAACATGTAAATCACTCGCGCTTACCGCTTCATTCGCGTCCGGTGTGAACGCACCATAAGGCCTGCATAGCCAGCAATGACACTTCCTCTCTCAAGATCCATAAAGGTACTAAAAACATAAATCAGTTCATGTGAGTACAGTGGTTCAATATTAATATTATAAAGCAACGAGAATATTTTTGGTGTGCCAAAAAAACAAAATAATGACTTAAAGTGATGGCCGATTTCAAAACAGTGCTTCAGGAAGCTTCGGAGCATGAATCAGTGTATCGTATATATATTCTCGTCACTTTATATTGAACCACTGTACTCACATGAACTGAATTTAAATATGTTTTTAGTACAGTAATGGATCTTGAGAGAGGAAATGTCATTGCTGGCTATGGAGGCCTCACTGAGCCATCGGATTTCAACAATATCTTAATTTGTGTTCCGAAGATTAACGAAGGTCTTAAGGGTGTGGAACGACATGAGGGTGAGTAATAAATGACATTATTTTCATTTTTGGGTGAACTAACCCTTTAAACACAGCCAACTGTCAGCCAGCTCGCGCGTTATGCGCCTGCGTGTAAGGAGACCAATGTCTATGTTTTCATCAATTCTGAAAGGGAGACCGGCACTGCAAGCTGCAGATACACAAACCGTAAACAAAGCAAGTGCGTGCTCACCATTATCATCATGCTGATCACTTATAATCCACTTGGCTCACGTTAATATTAAACATTCGCCCAGGAAAATTAGAACAGCCTTCTGTACGGTCTTGACTTGTTTTGCTCACTGTTTTGCAATTATTCTCGCGCTTCGACTCGTTCACTAAACTGAACAGCCAATCAGAGTTCTCTCTCTCGCCCGACGCCGATTCTACATGCTGAATCGGCCCCCAAAAAAACACGATGGCGTCCGACTAGAGACAACGGTGCAGATACCAGCACGTTTACACGACAACAATATGCTTAAAAACGGAGAAATTTTTCCTTTGAGTTTTCTGTGTACATGACACCATTGTCAAAACGATCCCCATTCTAGGATTCACACGGACCCGCGAAAACGACTAAAAATGTTGTATTCTGTTGCCAGGCCATATGACGATGAAACACTATAGACTGATCATGTAATACGCATGTGCATTACATCATCGTCTCCACAGATTCGCGTCTTTGTTGTTTACACGGAGACCGTTGTCAAAAACCTGCACTTTGAAACCCGTTTCCAAAAGTTTGCGTTTTCAGGCACACAAAACTCATTAAAAGTTTTACGTTTTTAGTTGAAAACATGTTGTGTAAATGGCCCCTTAAAGGCGGGTGCACTCTGTGCGATTTTGGCCACGATTTGGTCTTCTGAGACAAAGTTTGAGAATCCTAAAAGATTCCTATAATCCTAGGCAAAAATCTCTAGTCTTTGATCGCTATAGTGACATGTTCACTGACAGCCGATTAAAGCTGGGGGCACACTATTTGATTTATAATAGTCCTTTACGATTGTTGCTTGTCAGACTGTAGGCCTGCGAACATGATCCTCATGTCACACTGTAGGATCTCAGCCGTCATTTATGTCAGACTGTACGACAGTCACAGTCAAGACGCGTTAAAAACAGACGCGCGCTTGAAAACTCGTCCGGAGTTTTACATCATTAACCCATACACGTTCGGTGACTGTGAGCTGCATTACACACGGGACTGAAATGGTGGCTAACAAAGAAATCTCAAGCGTTAATTTTGATCACGGCTTATCTTGAAAAACGAAGACAATTTGACGTTTGTCGTAGGAGAAGTCACACTGCAGCGCCAAATCTTCTGACACTGCCAGAATTTCGTCAGAGGTCAAATTTGATTGCGTCTGTTTTTAACCCAGATAGCACACGTACGTCTGCAAGACGTCTGTTGAAGATCATTTCATCTGAGGCCTGTACCATGAAGCCGGATTAGCTGGCTAGCCAGGTAAGTTTCAGATTAGTTTGTGCCAATCCTGGGTTTTAGGTACCATGAAAGTGACTTGGCTTTTATTGGTGTTCATCGCCATAGTAACTTACGCTCCACGGGTAACCTGCTCCAGGGCAGGTTATGTTCTGGTTTAGAGATCTCAAACTGAAATTGGGCCAATCAGATGTGAGCTAAGTGACACGGACACACCCAACACATTAAAGTCCATCCCTCAGTTTCTCTTCCTCCAAATTAAAGGTCACTATATAGTAAAAACAAATATTTAACGATGAAATTGTCTGGTTTTAATGATAATTACTTCGAATTATTTTATGATTTATATATTATATAATATCATATAATATCATATATATTTGTATAATAATATATGATATTTTTATTAATCCATTACACACACGCAAGTTTAGTTTAACAGTTGTTATTAAGCATTTAGTTTCAATGAATATTAATATATATATAGATCATATGTAATATAAATAAGTAAATATACTCTTTAAATATGACTACATGTGAACTTGTATATTTGAGTCTCTATTGCTATATATTATCAACTATATAAACTAACTTCACAACTTTCACTTGCACTGATAGAGAAAGATCATTTCTTTTATTTGTCCTCTTTCACAGACAAGTATTTTCCATTAGTGTAAATGCGTTTAAATTCTTCATTTTCAGCAAAAAAGTTTTGAATCACGTTGGCTCTGTCGCGAGAAGTTTGTTTCTATTGCAAGGCATGTGATTTGCTGTTTGCCACTGATGTCACAGATTCATGTGCACAGGCTCCACAAACTCAGGATCAAAGCCTGAGTTGACAGAGAAAGTTGATGATCGGCATCATGGTACCAACAAAGCCAGATAGGAGTGGTTTGGTTTTGTCAACTCGAAACTAATCCTATAACCCTGAGTTTGTTCAACTACCATCATGGTACAGGCCCCTGGAAAGCATCTGCTGTTTACAAACATCTGATAGACATCTTTAAGATGTCAGTTTTACATACATTCTAAATCATAAACATCTTAAAGACATCTTCTAAACATCTATTTGACATCTGATAGGAAACGTCTTATAGACGTATTGCAGATGAGCAAACACTCGAAAAAATACATCTTCCAGACGTAAACACACACATCAAATAGACGTCTCAGAGATGTACGTGTGCTATCAGGGAACACATCTTGACTGTCGTACAGTCTGACATATATGACAGCTGAGATCCCACACTGTGACATGAGGATTATGTTCGTACAGTCTGACAAGCAACAATCGTAAAGGCCTATTATAAATAGCACAGTGTGCACCTAGCTTTAGTTGGCCGACGCTCAAAAACGGTCCGACGGCCGACCGTTGGCTTGGTGCATCCCGGGCTTTATAGGCCTAATAATAAACACTTATAATGGGCTCAAGTTTTGTTAATTTTGAACAACAATAATAATAAAAATGATACCCTGATTATTATTATACACATTACACACATTTTCTTTCATGTCTCAGAGGGGATCATATTTGGCATTAAAAAAAATTGAAAAGATATTATATGCCTTCAGCCAAAGGCCAAAAAATCTCACTGCCTATGTTTATACAGAGAAAACAGTGAAGCAGAACCTCCTCCAGCATATATCTATATAGCCTATCTAAATGAAAAATCCTAGTATGTCGACCATAAAAACATTAACCCCATGTCCCTCCACAGCTAGGGTCATCACAGCACACATGGATGAACGGGCTGTAATGCACATGGAGAGACAGTGAGGCAGTGAGGATTGTGGCACAGCAGGACACGGTTCCTTTCCAGGTTTTGCAGGGAGTCGTGTCGTCTAGGGAACACAGGGAGCGCAGGCCTCATTAAATGTGCTGAAGAGACCCATCAGGAGCAGTTTTACAGAGCCGACCCATACCACTTTCTCATTACAAACCCTATCCTCCCCCAAGCACTCTGCTCACACAGCACAAACCCTCCAATATCAAATCAAATCAGCCAGCCAGGGAAATAACCTAGTAAAAACACACTCACGTCACACATTCACACACTCCCACTGACACACACACAACCGCATACAGCATGTGAAGCACGTCTTCTTTTCACTGGCTGAGACACAATGTAAACACACAGAGATATGCACATAATTATACCATATGTACAGTTTAACACAAAGATAAATATATTAAACCATATGGAAAGTGGGTAAATGTGCATGTGCATCATTTTTTCTTCCGAACGTCTCATTCAAAATGGAGGACAGTCTCTCTTAACCTCTCACATAGAGATGTGCTGAGCAGAGGTAAATGATGACTGACCACAGAGTACACACATCTCCACTCTGTTTACTCAAGGTCTAGTCGACCGAGAAGTCATTATCAGAGTTTACACAAGCAGCTTTAAACTGTCTGATTCAGCAACATGAGCTTCATCTCTTATGTTTCTACAAAGGTTTAATGTGTTTGTGAATGCATTGTATTTTTGATTGCAAATGATATGTTTGTTTGTTGCAGAACTAAGAGAAAACCATCTGGTATTATTTTGAGTGGAAATCTGTCATCTATACATATCACACTTCCTGTGATGCGTATTGTTGAATGTACAGGGAGAAAACAGCTAAAGCAAATTCCTCTGCAGCTCTCTGTTCATTCAATATTGACACACCTGCCTTCAAAGACTGGCTGGATGTGAGTGAGTTGGATTAACATGGTTTACACAGTGCTAACATCCACACAAAATCATGAAAGACACATTTTGAACCCAGTCCTTACAAAAACACATATATGAAGGTGCTTTACACCATCCCTACTGTGCAATAAAATGATAAAACAAAACATCAATTAAAAAAGTGAAATTAAAAAATATATATATCAAAGGAAAAAAATTAAATTTAAAAATAAAAGTGAAATGCAATAAAATTAAAGATAAAATAGAATTCAATTAGTAAAATAATTTTATAAATTTTATAGGGAGATTAGCTAAAAAAATAAAATAAACCCAGTTAAACTGTTATTGTTAGCATAATAATCTCTATGTCAGTTGTATTGTTATCCACTAGAGGACGCACTCAGCCCAATTTCAACGCAGTCACGTGACGTGTCTAAAAGAATGGAATCATATCACGTTACACACACTACAGGAGGCTCTTTATTCTTATATTTAAAAAAAGGGGGGCATAAACCAAATGGCAGAATTTATGCGACATTGTAGATTAAATGAGTAACGTTACAGCTACTATGTTATGTTAAGTTTTCTGTCAGGGATATTGCGTGCGTGGTATATTTTTTTCGGCAGACAAAAGAAGTGTCAGCTCACATTCCTCACAGCCGTTAAGCGCATTAAACAGGAAGAGATCAATTTTAACACGTGACATTGTTCCTCCAGCGGCCTCCAGAGGGCGCTGAAATCAAAACTTGGATTCTATCGTTTCAACGTCAAAGCTTGCCAGACATCAATTTTTAAAGGTTAGTTTACCCCAAAACGAAAATTCTGTCATAATTTGCTCTCCATCATGTTGTTCATGTCTTTATTTGAACACAAAAGGAGATGTCAGGCAGAATGATAGTCACCATTCACTTTCACAGTAGGCCTATGGAAAAAGAATAGCCTAAGATAAAAATATAAGCAAATGATGATAATTTTGACATTTTAATTTTTGGAAGGGCGAAATATTCCTTTAAAAATGTAACCGACTTATAGCTAATCATCATTAACTAAAACTGAAACTACTGAAAACATTTGTGTTAACCGAAAAAGCTGAAATTATAATTATAATATACTGAAAAAAAGAGTTGAATAAAAGTGAAAACTAAGCTAAAACTGAGCACACCTTTGTTATAAACATAAAGCAGGCTCTTTATCCCACTGTAATAATATATAGATTAAAATTAATATGAATCTACAGCATACAAGTAGTAAGTGTTAATATTCAAATTAAATAAGCCGTTCAGCATAAATCTTCTCAGCATAAAAATTTCTCAGGAAATAGCAGTTATGGCTGCTATAGTAAACCCTGGTGAATTTTTGTAAGGGTTGGAGAGCTACACTGCAGATTATCCTGATTACTGATTATTGTGGCCTTTCTGTTATCTCATTACCCGTCTCTCTCATGATAGGGAATCATCTCAGTCAGAAATGATATTCTCTGCAGGCTGCACAGAGCTGTGTTCATACGAAAAGCAGACGTTTCCTCTCTGTCTCTCTCTGTACACAGACAGAGGAAGGCTGTGGAGATTTGACTTGCATGTCTTCTGGGGTTTTCAGTGCGGTGCGGCTACAGATCCGCTACGCTGAGGCTGTGAAAAACCCTTCATCTCAAGGATTACACATCACATCTGATCACTGTAACACTGTCATCTCTAATTCAAGCATGTAGTTATTAAACTGGAATACTGCCTTGCATGATTAGAGAGCACTTGCAGCATTAAGTGTTGTTAGTTGAGATCATATAATAATATTTCTGAAAGAGTGAGATTACATGCCAGAGCCACCTACTCTGAAATGAAATGAAGCACTTCTCTGAGCTTAACTATGTGAACATATATCTTATAAATAAATATTTCCATTTGGCATATTTCCATAATACTAAAGCATTCACAGCTCCCATTTCGACTTTACTTGAAGACAGCTGGTGGCCTTTGGATCAATCTACCAGATCATCACTGACGGACCCTCACACATCTGTGACCCAGGAGGTCCATAATACCTGTAGAAAGCTATGTTAGAATCCTATTCATCTCAAATTCAGCACAGAAACAATTTTCTTTGAAAACCTGAGCTGCAAATGTTGTGAGATGAATCATTCTTGAGCCAGAGTATGATGTAAACAATGTGCCTCCAAATGATTTTTTTCTGTCAGAAGAGATGGCTTTTTTTCGATGTATACATCACTTAATAAAGATAATGTATTCATGACATCAGAGAAAAGGGCTAACTATGCTAACCAGTTAAAAAAAAAGTACCAATCCATGGCACTTGGGTAAAAATGTCTATGAGCGTCCACTGAAAAACAAACAACGGCACTTTTTGTCCACAAAAGTGTTAAATCCATGAAATATTGATATATTGTCCATTGTTTACATCACATTTCTTCTGAATGATCTGCTCTCCATCATCTTTCTTCAAGAAATTATGCAATCTGAGCAGCGTTTATGTTGTAAAACTGTATATGATCGTATACATTGGACTCTCACAAACAAATGAGCCCACGTATATTTACGTATAATTAAGTATAATTTTTCAAAATAGTGCAGCAGTTTTAGTTATAATATCCAAGCAGTGCTGTCAGATTTTTTTGTGCTGTCTTGATAGGCATATTCTCCAGCCATTGTCATTGTAGTAAATCTGCCGAACAAAATGCCAAGACGTGTGTTCTGTTTATCTTCCACATATGTGCACATGTACACAGACGCACCATCGCCTTAACCATAAACCACACAGCAAGCCACATTATTTGATAACTGTATAAAATAATCCTGAAAAAAAGCACAAACACGGCAGAAATGCCAAATTCAGCGGCTGGAATTAGCTGAGGTAACCTGATGGCTCACAGACAGCAGCAGCAATCCACCTGTCACTCAAGTGGCCACGCCCTTAATTATGCAGAACTTTAAGGCTTAATATAATTTAAACGGATGTGTTATATAAAAAAATTCACCCCCCTCAGAGTTGTCATGAAGGGCAAAATTAGCTATATATACCAAAACCACAATTTGTACCAGGCTGTAAAAATGTTTTTTTTCTGTTTTAAAGTTGGGCATTTTAACATGGGGCTCAATGAGATTCTGCTCTCTTTTGGAGCCTGTCCCTAGTGGCCAGTCAATGAATTGCAGTTTAAGTCACTTCCGTATTGGCTTCAAGACAAACTGGGTGAGGATGCCACTTGCTAAAATCTCATGGCATTGAGATTTGAGGTTGAGGCGGAAGTTGACATAATGCTCAAATAAACAGAGCAGCAAAGTTTACACGCTTCTGTGAAATTCTGTTTTAATGTTTTGCATCTGAATCTGCACAATAGACTGAGTAACTCTGAATATTCCATGTAATTCAATTCAAAGTAGGAGCAAAAAATATTGATGAATGAAAAGAGAGCCCCATTCAATCTAACATCTACTCACCTAGGCCTATGTGCGATAAAACGCCATCCTCCATTCATTTATAATAGGAAATTTGTATATATTCCTGATATACAGTCATTCATTTGACTGAGATCCAAATCAGTAATTCGGATTTCACCTACATTTTTGACTGAAAAACATTGACTGAAAGTTTCTCTGCTCTTGTGCTAACAAAAAACATGATCACATGCTTAAGAGATATTAAAACTGAAAGCTGATTGGCCCACCTTAATATTGGGCCTCCAAGGTATACTATGTTTTTGTACATTTATAGTGTGAAATTTAAGGTTTTATTGTGTATATACTCATGTTATATTTCTACATATTGAAAAAAGAAGTGATTTTGTTTTTGATTTGATTTTGTGAAAGGCAGTGACCTGTTCTCCTGCATTCGCATTAGATTTCTTTTTGAAGCAAGTTTTATGTAAAGTATGTTATCAATAATAATAATAATAAATTAAAGCTGCAAGCAGTGATGAAAGGGCCCTCGCACCCGGGGCCACCACCACCTGGTGGTCTTAGGAAAACAGTGAATATTGGGTGACATGCAAAGTTTCATGAGTTTTCGAGCATGTTTAGGCCCTCAAAAATGCGATTCATTTCAGAGAGGAAGAATGAAGAATAACTGACTGACCAATTACAATAGGGTCCTTACACCATTGGTGCTCAGGCCCTAAAAATAACCTTCTGGAACTAACGTTCTGGAAATGTTATAATAACATCATAAGATCATAATTAGATTAACATAACATAATATAAACTAATATAACATAATATAACATAATATAAACAAAATAACATTATATAAACCAAAAACTAACATTCTGGGAATCTTAGATTAATGTTAGATAAAGGTTAGAATAAATATGTTAGATTAACGTTAGAATAACGTTATGACAATGTTAGATTAACTTTAGAATAACGTTATACAAACCAAAAACTAACATTCTGGGAATGTTAGATTAACGTTAGAATAACGTTCTGGGAATGTTAGATTAACTTTAGAATAATGTTATACAAACCAAAAACTAACATTCTGGGAATGTTAGATTAACGTTCTGGGAACGTTCATTTAATGTTAGAATAACATTGTGGGAATGTTAGATTAATGTTAGAATAACGTTATACAAATCAAAAACTAACATTCTGGGAATGTTCGATTAAAGTTAGAATAACGTTCTGGGATCGTTAGATTAACTTTAAAATAATGAATAACATTGTGGGAATGTTAGATTAATGTTAGAATAACGTTATACAAATCAAAAACTAACATTCTGGGAATGTTCGATTAAAGTTAGAATAACGTTCTGGGAACGTTAGATTAACGTTAGAGTAACATTCTGTGAACGTTAGTTTAACGTTAGAATAACATTTTGGGAACATTAGATTAATGTTAGAATAACATTATACAAATCAAAAACTAACATTCTGGGAATGTTCGATTAAAGTTAGAATAACGTTCTGGGAACGTTAGATTAACGTTAGAGTAACATTCTGTTAATGTTAGTTTAACGTTAGAATAACATTGTAAACGTTACATTCTCTGAATGTTAGATTAACATTAGAATGATGTTCTGGGAACGTTAGATTAATGTTAGAATAACGTTATACAAACCAAAAACTAACGTTCTGGGAACGTTAGATTAACATTAGAATAACGTTCTGGGAATGTTAGATTAACTTTAGAATAACATTATAAAAAACAAAAACTAACGTTTTGGGAATGTTAGATTAACATTAGAATAATGTTCTGGGAACCAAAAACTAACGTTCTGAGAATGTTAGATTAACCTTAGAATAACATTCTGGGAATGTTAGATTAATGTTAGAATAACATTATACAAACCAAAGACTAACATTCTGGGAACGTTAGATTAGCTTTAGAATAACGTTATACAAAACAAAAACTAATGTTAGGGGAACGTTAGAATAATGCTCTGGGAATCAAAAACTAAGGATCTGGGAACTTTAGATTAACGTTAGAATAATGTTTTGGGAACGTTAGATTAATGTTAGAATAATGTTATAAAAACCAAAGACTAACATTCTGGGAACGTTAGATTAGCTTTAGAATAACGTTAGTATAGCGATCTGGGAACGTTAGATTAACATTAGATTAACGTTAGAATAACCTTATGAGAAAGTTAGATCAACTTTAGAGTAACATTATACAAACCAAAAATGTTACATTCTGGAAACGTTAGATTAACGTTAGAATAACATTCTGGGAACGTTAGATTAATGTTAGAATAACGTCATACAACCAAAACCTAACGTTTTGGGAATGTTATATTAAACGTTAGAAAAACGTTATGAAAATGTTAGATTAACTTTAGAATAACGTTATACAAACCAAAAACTAATCTGTTGAATCTGTGATTCCGAAGTACAGTATCCATCGATGTGGTGACTGACAGCAAACATTAGATTCGTCCGTGCCGAGGAGCCGTGCCAAAGCACAACCCATGTAAAGATGATAATTCCGTATGTAACTGCAGTTGTAGGTTTCAAACAGAGATGGCGACAGAGGCAAATCTTACGGACAGCAGCTTTAAGAAAACTTTCCTGGCTAACGAAAAAAACAAACCATAAATTAAAGCTGCAAGCAACGATGAAAGGGCCCTTGCACCCAGACTCACCGCCACCTGGTAGCCTTAGGAAAACTGTGAACAGTGGACGATAGTCATTTAAGCGGATAAATAGAGGAGAAATATGGCAAAGTCATTTTGATGCACCACAGTTCCTGCTGCCAGCAGGTGGCGCTTTGAATATAACTGAATATTGCCATGTAGATGTCTTCAGGCCAGAACTATTATCAAACATGTAAAGTTTGGAGCAGATCAAACTTTGTATGCCTGAGTTACAACAACTTCCTGTTTTGTGGCGTTAATCGCATACATTAGCACTTAGCACTGCATTATTTAACATGTTTCTAGCACATTTGGTACTTCATGACATATTTAAATGTGTTTGTGGTAGTGAATTACAGTGCAAAGCATGCCATTTCCTGTTCAGCAAGTGGCACTATGACTAAATTGATATATATATATGTCTTTAGGCCAGGACTCTTATCACACATGTGAAGTTCGGACACCATATGCCTGAGTAACAACAGCTTCCTCTTTCATGGCGAAACATCAGAATTTGTCAGGCCGCCACAGACACGCCCTTCAACGAAAACTCAAGATCTTCACAATTTAACATCGCTAAGGCCTTAAGATTAGACAGACCAAATATGATGTTGATCTGGTTAAATCTCTATGAGGAGTTAATCACAGAGTAAAACATGTCATTTCCTGTTGCCTGCAGGTGGCGCTATGACTGTAACTGAATAGTGGCATGTAGATGTCTTCAGGCCAGGACTCTAATAAACGTGAATTTTCGGGCTGATTGGACACTGCATGCCCGAGTTACAACAGCTTCCTCTTTCATGGCGAAACATTGAACTTTGTCAGGCCGCCACGGACACGCCCTTCAGCGAAAACTCAAGATCTTCGCAATTTAACATCGCAAAGGCCTTTAGATTAGACTGACCAAATATGACGTTGATCTGATTAAAGCTCTAGGAGGAGTTTGTTAAAATACAATGTCTGGAAATGGCAAAAACTGCAAAAGAAAATTCAAAATATCTCACTTCCTGTTGGGTTTACAGATTTTGTACCCAGGGGCTTTTTTGTAGGTATTGGGCTCTTAAATCTGTCTACCAAATGTCATACCTGTATGTGAAACATAGCGTGAATGGCGTTTAATTGAAATTTTGTAGGTGGCGCAATTGAGCCATTTTGCCACACCTAAATCTGAAACCATATCAAATTTTCACCACTTCTGGCGCATATGCAAAGTTTCATGAGTTTTCGAGCAGGTTTAGGCCCTCAAAAATGAGATTTATTTCAGAGAAGAAGAAGAATCGACTGAACAATTACAATAGGGTCCTCACACCATCGGTGCTCGGGCCCTAAAAATATGTCATTGTCAAGAAAAGTCCTGTGAATTTTATATGATATGAACATAGATTAAAACAAGTTAATTTGATCTCTTTAATTGTTTAGTTTATTTGGAGTCAATTTCAGTTGCTTCCTGATTTTGTGAAGCTTGCCTTATGAATTACTGAGGTTTAAATACTGCTTTATGTTTACACTGGCGTAAAATAAGCAAGAAATCATGCCTCATGTTCCACAGTATATTGCCATTGTTAATGCACAACATGCAAGATTACTGTTGGTGAAATTCCATTTTTTAAATATTTTGAAACCAAAATGAAACTCCCAATGGAGCAAAGATAAGACTTTTTCCAGAATACAAGGTGGAAAAAAGCTAACAGAGCTATGCATTTTAACATCTTCTTTCTGATATTTCAGCAGGCCGTGGTGCATTTACCCCTGGCGTGTGAGTTTATCACCTACCGACTCGAGAGTTGTCTGCTATGCTGGAGTCAGACATGGAGATGGACTCGGGGAAGATTAATTGCACTGTGGAGGTGTGAAGAAAAACAAAGAACAATCTATCTGTGTCTGGGAAATCGGACAGACCCACAGAGAGGCAAGTGAGCGCACTGGCACAGCGATCTATCACAGGACGCTCATTACACACAAGGTCAGGGTGCTCCCTGTCTCTATGGCCCCAGAGAACATCTAGTTCCTGCATGTGGTTTCACCTGAAGCCCTCTGGGCAACCACAGGCCAACATCTTAACAGTATGGGTTTAACATCTGAGTGTGCTTTCATTATGGGCATGATGAACATGAAGAGCTTATGTATTCATATTCAAGCTGTGTCGCTGTGCATCTCAACATGTTCAGCACACCTTAGAGCTATCAGTTCTGTTGGAAGCAGATAATCACTGTCTCTCTCAAGGTGAAATAATGACCCAGCACTAATTCACACAGGCTTTTAGTAAGATTACTGTTTCATCAAGAAAATTAGAAGAATTAGTAAGAAACACATACATACTCTAACTTTCAGAATTCCCTCCCCTGTACAAGTAGAGCATATACTGAATAAGGTGCAAAAGCTGTAAGAACAGACAGATGAATACATCATCACATTTACATGCAGCAATGCCTGTTTGGTGTTCAGATACTTGGCCTTGTCATGGTGAGGTAGTAAGAAAGAAGTGGGATATATCATGCTGCCAAGAGCACTTCAGAAGATTATTCTTCAGAGTTGGGATTTCGTTATTATGGCATCACATATTAAAGTAAAAAAAACCATCATTAAATTCAATAATTGAAAATTCTGAAAATCATTTATACATTATCTAACAAGCAGTTCCCATTCAGACAGACCGACGAATAGGAATCTCGCCAGAGAGGCCAATCTACTTCGAGTGTAACTAAACGAGCCAATGCACATTGGCATGCAATCATATGCATCAGCTGCTTGCCTCGCAGCGCGGGTATATAATGAGCAGCAGGTGCGTTGCATCTTCAGCTTTTCGCTTCGGAGCCAAACTTCTGCAACACTGAAGAAAGCTACTGAAAGCACGAGTGTGGTGAACGAGTCAGCTCTTCGAGACGTCTCTTGGTTGCGGTGCAGGCGGACAGCGCAGCAGCGGGGCCGATTTCTCCTTTGTTTTTTTCTTTTGCCTTTTTATTTGAGCAAAAAGCTGTAGTCAGCGTGAAGGCCGTTCTCACGGCTGGTGAAACGGTGCGCCTAGAGCGCTAAAAAGCTGTTATTACAGCTGGTAAGAGAGCGCCTTCAAGGAGAGTGCACACGACAGGCTGCACATTTCCCTGTCTGTGCTGCAGCGGCCTTTCCCCTGCGTGCTTCAGCACCTAAAAGAGTCAGTCCTTGAAAGAGCTTACACGAGTAGTTCGCGTCTTTTTAAAGATGTCGTTCTACTTGTGTGTTTCTGGATGCGGTCGTTACCTGGCGCCTCGGGATGGTCACCAACGCTGTATCGCGTGCTTGGGCTTAAGGCACGCTGAGGCGGCGTTTGTGGACGAGTCATGTACCCATTGTGGGAAGATGACCGTCGCGGAGTTGCGGTCGAGACTCCACTTCCTGCAAAGGGGTGGAGTCCCGGTCCCGGCGCCTCGTTCCAATCCTCCTCAGAGGGTTGCTTCGGGCGGTGGGGCCGGTGACTTGAGGATCACGGTGAGCGCGTTTCCTTCGGGAAACCAACCCCCTAGGAACCCTCACCCCTCTTGCACTCCGCAGCCAGTAGAGCTGCCGGGGGAGCGCGGTGGACCACCCCAGAGGTGTGTACCATCCGTATCCTTCTGAGCTCCCCAAGACGACCGGATGTCGATCGCTGCATCGGAGGGTGAGCCTGACGCTTCTGGGGATGAGGATTCGGCGCAGTTGCCCCCTTCGGGTGTGGCTTCTGTGCCCGATTCGGACCCGGAAATGATGGCTATGCTTTCCCGGGCCGCCAACAGGGTCGGGCTCGTGTGGAATCCTCCACCGTGTCCCGAGCCCTCGAGGTTGGATGATTGGTATCTCGGGGTGGCAAGGGCTGGTTCTCAGCCCCCCACCCCAGTGCCTTTCTTCCCGGAGGTGCATGAAGAGCTCACTGGCACGTGGACGGCACCTTTTACTGCCCGAAGCCGTGTCGGTGGGTCCTCCTCCCTCACCACCCTTGATGGTGGAGTGGCTAAGGGTTATACGGGCATACCCCTGTGGAACGGGCCGTTGCTATGCAACTGTGCCCTAACTCCACCTGGCGGGGGGGAGCCGTCTCTCCCTTCCCGGGCCTGTAAGTACTCGTCGGATCTTACCGGCAAGGCTTATCAGGCCTGTGGGGAAGCCGCTTCCGCCTTACACGCTATGGCGTTGTTGCAGGTCCATCAGGCCAAGGCACTGAAGGACCTGCACGAGGGTGGTCATGATCCGCAAGTTCTGCAAGAACTTCGTGCCGCGACGGACCTCGCGCTTCGTGCGACGAAGGTTACGGCGGGGTCAGTGGGTCGTGCGATGTCCACCTTGGTGGTCCAGGAACGCCATCTCTGGCTGTGTCTCGCGGACATGAGGGATACCGACAAAGCCAGGTTCCTTAATTCCCCCGTGTCCCAGACCGGCCTTTTCGGCGACGCGGTCGAGAACTTTGCCCAACAGTTCTCGGCTGTACAAAAGCAGTCTGAAGCCATCAGTCACATCCTGCCGAGGCGGTCAGCTGCTGCACCTCCACCGCCGGCGGCACCTCAGACTGCCCGTCGCCGAGGGCGCCCCCCTGCAGCCGCCCCCGCTCCCACGCCCCAGCAGCAGCAGCCTCCATCCAAGCGGCGTCGTGGAGCCGGTCGCGGGCGGGGTGCCCAGCCCGTCCAGCCACCCCCTAAGAAGAAGGGTGGCAAGGCCAAGTCCAAGCGGCCCTAGGACGGGCGACCCGGAGATGGATGGGACTGCTCTTCAGGAGGTGGTGACCGCACCGCTCCTTCCCCTGGAGGAGGGCCGGGTGGAGAATCCTTTGTTTCCCTTTTTTGTTCCCGCGGAAATTTGGTACCCAAATTTTCAATAAAAGAGCAGTTTCCTCTATCTCCGGGTCCGAAGAGGGCTCGGAGAGCAGTGGGAGGGCTAGAACCTAACCACTCTCATCCACCTCTTCTGTCGCCAGCGGACAGCAGCGAGCAGCAGGTAGGCAAAACCTCGACTGCTCCCTCTGTCCACCCGTGGAAGCAGGTAAGAGTTTTGCACAGCACACTGTGACCCCGCTTCGGGCCGCCTCACACAGAGAGCCTCCCGGGCCGCGTCCCTGCGTTCCACCTCACTGCCCCGCGGCGGGTACGCCGGTGGTCCCCTTGGTGCCGCTTGTGCGGTCTCTGGGAGCCTGGCTAGCGCTCCCCAGTCCGTCTCGCTGGCTCCTTCGGACCATCAGGCTCGGCTATGCGATTCAGTTCGCCCGGCGCCCCCCAAGTTCAGGGGCATCCTCTTCACTTCAGTGAAAGATGCCGATGCCCCTGTCCTGCGTGCGGAGATCGCAGTCCTACTGGCGAAGGACGCGATAGAGCCGGTCCCTCCAGCCGATTTGAGGTCAGGGTTCTACAGCCCCTACTTCATTGTACCCAAGAAAAGCGGCGGGTTACGACCGATCTTGGACCTGCGAGTTTTGAATCGGAGCCTCCACAAGCTACCGTTCAAAATGCTCACGCAGAAACGCATTTTCGAGTGCATCCGTCCCCGAGATTGGTTTGCAGCGATCGACCTGAAGGACGCGTACTTCCATGTTTCGATCCTTCCGCGACACAGGCCATTCCTGAGATTCGCGTTCGAAGGTCGAGCATACCAGTACAGAGTCCTACCCTTCGGGCTGGCCCTGTCTCCCCGCGTCTTCACGAAAGTCGTGGAGGGAGCCCTTGTTCCCATGAGAGAACGGGGTGTTCGCATTCTCAACTATCTAGACGACTGGCTTATTCTAGCACAGTCTCGGGATCAGTTGTGCGAACACAGGGACTTGGTGCTCAGTCACCTCAGCCAGTTGGGGCTTCAGGTCAACTGGGAAAAGAGCAAACTCGCCCCAGTGCAGAGGATCTCTTTTCTCGGTATGGAGTTGGATTCGGTCGAACAGATAGCACGCCTCACAGAGGAACGTGCTCGGTCGGTGTTGAACTGCCTGAATACGTTCGACGGCAGGACAGCGGTCCCACTGAAGTTCTTTCAGAGGCTCCTGGGGCATATGGCGGCTGCAGCGGCTGTAACACCGCTCGGTCTGCTTCATATGAGACCGCTTCAGCACTGGCTTCACGGCCGAGTCCCGAGATGGGCGTGGCAACGCGGCACGTTCCGGGTGCCAGTCACTCAGGAGTGCCGCCTAACCTTCAGTCCGTGGTCGGACCCTTTGTTTCTCCGGGCAGGAGTGCCCCTAGAACAAGTGTCCCGGCATGCTGTGGTATTCACAGATGCTTCTGCCACCGGCTGGGGTGCCACGTACAACGGGCATGCAGTGTCAGGGGTTTGGACGGGACCCCATCTGCATTGGCACATCAATTGCCTCGAGTTGCTGGCAGTACGCCTTGCTCTGAGCCGCCTCAAAGGCCCGCTACGGGGCAAGCATGTACTGGTCCGTACGGACAACACTGCGACCGTTGCGTACATCAACCGTCAAGGTGGTCTACGCTCCTGTCGCATGTCGCAACTCGCCCGCCATCTCCTCCTGTGGAGTCGGAAGCATCTGAGGTCGCTTCGCGCCATTCATGTTCCCGGTGTGCTCAACCGTGTGGCCGACGAGCTATCACGAGCTGCGCTGCCAGGAGAGTGGCGGCTCCACCCCCAGGTGGTCCAGCTGATCTGAAGAGAATTCGGAGAGGCTCAGGTAGACCTGTTTGCCTCACCAGAAACCTCCCACTGCCAGTTGTTTTACTCTCCGACCGAGGGGACACTCGGGACAGATGCACTGGCTCACAGCTGGCCCCGGGGCTTGCGCAAATATGCGTTTCCCCCAGTGAGCCTACTTGCACAGACCCTGTGCAAAGTCAGGGAGGACGAGGAGCAGGTCCTGTTAGTTGCGCCTTACTGGCCCAACCGGACCTGGTTCCCAGAACTCTCACTCCTCGCGACAGCCCCTCCCTGGCCCATCCCTCTGAGGAAAGACCTCCTTTCTCAGAGACGGGGCACTCTTTGGCACCCGCGTCCAGACCTCTGGAAACTCCATGTCTGGTCCCTGGACGGGACGCGGAGGTTCTAGGTGACTTACCCCCTGAGGTACTTAACACCATCACTTCGGCACGTGCACTGTCTACGAGACGTGCTTACGCCTCGAAGTGGAACCTGTTCGTCGAGTGGTGCTCTTCTCGCCGAGAAGACCCCCGAAGATGCTCGATCGGAGTCGTGCTTTCCTTCTTGCAGCAAGGGTTGGAGCGTAGGCTGTCCCCCTCCACCCTCAAAGTCCATACTGCTGCTATCTCCACTTACCACGACCACATAGATGGCAAATCTGTTGGTCAGCACGACCTGGTCATCAGGTTCCTTAGGGGGGCGAGACGGTTAAATCCTCCTCGTCCCCCTCCATACCCTCTTGGGACCTCGCTCTGGTGCTGAGAGCACTTCAGATTGCTCCCTTTGAGCCTTTGCTGTCAGCAGACTTAAAGATTCTGTCTATGAAGACTTTGCTGCTGGTGGCATTGGCCTCCATCAAGAGGGTAGGGGACCTGCAGTCATTTTCGGTCGACGACTCGTGCCTTGAGTTCGGGCCGGGTGACAGCCACGTGGTACTGAGACCCCGGCCTGGCTATGTGCCCAAGGTTCCTACCACTCCCTTCAGGGATCAGGTGGTGAGCCTGCAAGCGCTGCCCTCGGAGGAGGCAGACCCAGCCCTGGCTTTGCTCTGTCCAGTTCGCGCCTTGCGACTGTACATAGACAGAACTCGAAGCTTCAGGACCTCAGACCAGCTCTTTGTCTGTTACGGAGGCCAGCAGAAGGGAAAGGCTGTCTCCAAGCAGAGGATGGCCCACTGGATAGTGGATGCCATCGCCCTGGCTTATCAAGCTCAGGGCGTGCCCTGCCCGCTCAGGTTGCATGCTCACTCCACGAGAGGTGTAGCATCCTCCTGGGCGCTGGCTCGTGGCGCCTCGCTGACAGACATTTGTAGAGCTGCAGGCTGGGCGACACCTAACACGTTCGCTTGATACTATAGCCTTTGTGTCGAGCCGGTCTCCTCCCGTGTTCTTGCCACAGGTCAGAGGCACGGAGAGGCCCTGGCTTAGTGTCGGCTTGCTGCGCTACATGCGCTTTCTATTCTCCAGAGAGTCCCTTCGGGCAGACCCTGTTGAGTCCTCCGGTTACCCCTCGGCAGCGACGTGGCGGAGCGTCTGGCGCCAGGCCTATATTCCGTTGGATCCTTGAGAACCGGATTTAGGCTGGGTTCCATATGTGTGACCCTACGGGGATCCCATATGGGTTTTTTCCACGGTTGATCCTAAACGAAGCCCGTGTCTTTCCCTCTGGGAGAACCCATCTCTCACCGAGTGGAGTCACCCCAGTTCTTCCATATGTTGTACAACCTACAAGGTTAGTCCATATGTACTCATCCATATAACTCCTTCGGGGAAAGATATGGCTTCCGCAGCGTTCCTTATCTGATGTGAGGCTACGCTTCCCAGTGTTATCCAATTGTCTCACTGAGTGGGTTTTGGGAACAACAGTGATCGACCCTCTCTGTGTGAGCTCGGTCCCACCGTCCTTTGGCAAGGGGGTTCAGGTGGCTCACAACAGAGCGCTGGAAGAGGGCAGCTCCTGTGGCGCTTTGGTAGGGATTCCTATTCGTCGGTCTGTCCGACGTACGTCGAACGTGACCGACTGAATGGGAACGTCTCGGTTACAAAGGTAACCCTCGTTCCCTGAAGGAGGGAACGGAGACGTACGTCCCGTCGCCACAGGCGTTGTCCTGCTGATGCTGCCGCCTGCTGGGTTCGGCTCCTCAGCGAAAACCTGAAGATGCAACGCACCTGCTGCTCATTATATACCCGCGCTGCGAGACAAGCAGCTGATGCATATGATTGCATGCCAATGTGCATTGGCTCGTTTAGTTACACTCGAAGTAGATTGGCCTCTCTGGCGAGATTCCTATTCGTCGGTCTGTCCGACGTACGTCTCTGTTCCCTCCTTCAGGGAACGAGGGTTACCTTTGTAATCGAGACGTTATTTTGCATAAAACAATGCATGAAAGGTAAGGGATTAATTTTATATTAGATGCATATGGCACACTTAACTGAAAACACTTCAGGATTTTCAAAGTCGTCATCTGGTTGGTTGAATTCTACAGGATGTCCGGGAGACGTATGTGTCGCGTTCTTTAACGGTACGCCTGGAAACAAATGCTGTGAGGCAGGCGTGGATTAATGCACAGGCTTGCCTAGGCTGCAGCTTAGGGGCCCCACATGTGCAGGGGCCCCTGATTGGCACGACTATTTTTATTATTATTTTAAATTTACTTCAGCGCAAACAAAAAAAAGACCTCATTGGCCCACAAGAAAATAAATAAGCAGGTGATTGGTTAGATGTGACATTTGGGTCAAATATGTCCAATCAGCTGCTGATCAAATCATGTCAATAATTTTAATTTACGTCACTGCTATTACTAGACGCCATTGAGGCAAATGTCTGAAAGAAATTACAATATTGATTAAAAGAAGGTTAAAAGAACAACGTGAACAAGATATACTGAAAAAAATCCCAAATTGGCTTGATACTTCAAGTTACGCAGTTTGTGAGGGAGAAATCATTAACGGAAGGAAATCCAAACATTCGCCAATCATTCATTGACCTCAAATATGGCTTATCGCTTGAAACATGTAAGTAGTAGCAACTTTACAAGTCCGCTAATGTTAGCCTAGTCCTAGGGTGCGTCTCAATCAGCTCACTCCCAGCAAGCAATAGCCATCATTTCACCGTCTTGGTTAACTATAAACCCGATATAGTCCGGTTATGAGTAACCCACTTTTAGCCAAAATAATCTTTACATAATCTGACATCATAATCTGACATCATCAAATACATAAAGAACTATCTCCGATCAGCTCCCGACTGATATGGGGGTATGGGATGTCAGAAGGGCCAGACAGCCATTGATCTTTGTTCTCAATCAGTTTTGTTTTTATTTACATTTGTTTTATTAATTTGAAGTTTGCTGAATAAAAGTTCTGTCATGACAACTCTCTGAGTGTTTGGCATGGTAATGGGTATGACAATGTTGATATGTTTGGACTTGGAGGAATACATCTGCTACGCTGCTGCTGCTTTTATTGCTGCTGTTGATTATTGCTGCTGCTGCAGAGCAAGTACGGGATTTGCTACTGCCAATACATACATGACACGCTGCTGTGAGCAAGTAAGACATGCTGCTGCTGTACAATATAGCGTACATGAATTACCCGTAGCAGATCTATACAGGTGGAGCTGGGGAAGGTGGAGGGTTTCTGAAAGTGTGCTGCACTGCTAAGACAAATGCTACTCATGTATTTGAAGACTGAGCATGCAAGCTCATTGGCTACTAATACAGCAGGAACCAATCATCTATGTCCTATAGATAATGATGTGATTACGAGCAGTTGAGTTAAGGACATATTAGCCTGCCCATTTAGAGTTTCATGACAGAACTTTGTATTTTTCTTTCATTGCATTGCTTTTGTGTCGTTATTTTGGTGGTTCGAAAGAATATCAGTTTGATTTGCATTTTTGACCTGTTTTTTTTTCGGCATCAATTGGACATCAGCATGTGGACATCAAATTGATGTCAAAAAATTGATGCAAAAAAATTGATGTAAAAAAAATTGGTCAATTTGATGGGTTTTTTTCGACATCAATTGGACATCAGTGTGTGGGCTTCAATTTAATGTAAAAAAATTGACGTCAATTTGATGTCAAAATATTAACAGAGTTTGAGTTAAAGAATGCTATGGAAATAAAACCAACCAAAAACATTGTTAACCTTTTTTATTTAACTTTTTTGTCATTTTTTGTAAAGTTGTAAAATGTTTATATATATATATATATATATATATATACACGAGTGCTTACCGGGATCAACTAAACGCTGGATTTTCAAAAGTAGGCGAAGTTTTTGGCTCCATTGTTGCAGTAAACTTGCACAACGTTCTTGAATGAATAATTTATTAGATGTATGCCGGTCTGTTATAAGGCTTTTCTCAATGTCAAGGAAGGATCCTCGGAAGCCAGAATTTCGAGGATGCTACGTCATCGACATCCGTCGAAGGACTGTTCCAATGTCGAGGATCCTCGGAATTTCAAACAAGGACTGAGTCCTTCATTCGAAAAATATCCCATATACAGGAAAGGATGCATATGTGTAGCCTTCACGCTCTTCGCGCTCTAAACTCACCCACAATCCTATCCGCGCAGCTTTGCAATCTTGTTGAAAAAAAAAAAAAAAAAAATGTTGGACGTTAGCGGGCAATATGCTTTCAAATGTAAGTATATTTATGTTACCAAACATTTGTTATAACTTTAGTAAATATGTCAGATAAATAAAGTTTAACATTTAAATGCCAGTACAAATTACTACCGTATTGATATTATAAATTATACAAATACAAATTACGTTATTGATGGCTAACTGAACCGGACCGTCATTTAACAATTGTTAGCTTGGTTGCCGTCACCGGCATTTCTTTTACCTTTTCACTGACGTAACGTGCACTTGCTAGTCTGTTCCATTTACGTGTTCTCCGAATGCTAAAGAGGAGCCTCGCCTAGCCTCTGAAGGAAGTGACTTGGAAGGACCAGTCCTGCCAAGGAAGTATCCTTGACATTGAGAAACGCCTATAGAGTACCTCAGAGATGATGTGTTTTTGTATGCAAAACCTGGAAGCGAGTTAGCATTTTAGGACTTCGGGTTCCATTGCCCTAAAGTCTATGGGTTTTTTGAATGGGTTTTTGCTAAATCGCCTAAAATAAGGTCTGTGGTTAACCTCTAAATATTTTAACGTTTTGATCTATGACATAAAACATAGTTATAACCTGCTTGTGGTTTTTTTAAACCTTTATTGTGTCTTAAAAACGGTGGTTGCTAACAAGTTGCTAAAAGGGACTATTTCCGTTGGCGGGGACTTTAGACGTCATCATGACAAACAGGACATTTGGACAGCATTTCTCATAAAAAAGTGATCATAATCAGCATGTTTTTAAATAAAGTTGTTTTTTAAATACAGTTTGAGGAAGTTTGGTGGTGGTGATGTTGATCCGCGACCATGGTGTGCTGTAGTCCATTTATAGCCTACTGTTAGCTTTTTAAATCTGACGACTTTATTTAGGCTTCAAAATCTATAAATGTTGTGTTCACTTGTAAAGATTATCTTGATAGACAAAACGTGTAAGTGTCATAACCCTTTGTTAAACACAGAGCTTATTTTCTGCGATTTTCCAAAAGTCTATGGGAAAACTGCATAGGCTTTCAACCGAGGGAACCCGTGCGCCGCTAACTTCTGGGTTGGCCCACAAAAACACGTCATCTCTGAGGTACTCTATTGTAGGGACATCGACTTTACATTTTCATGCCCCTAAACATGATGCAGAACAAAACAAACAGTGATTGGTTGTGTTACATGTCAGTCAAATGTCCTCTGGGCAGTCCTTGGCCAATGAAAGCTGCGATAGAGTCCAGACCTGAAGGTCTGGCTACACAAGGCATGTTAACGCACATATCTAATCAGCCAATCAAATGCATTTAGGCATGAAGACATGGTCAAGATGATCTGCTGAAGTTCAAACTGAGCATCAGAATGAGGAAGAAAGGTGATTTAAGTGACTTTGACCGGGCCGTGGTTGTTGGAGCCAGACGGGCTGGTCTGAGTATATTAGAAACTGTTGATCTACTGGGATATTCACACATAACCATCTCTAGGGTTTACAGAGAATGGTCCAAAAAAGAGAAAATATCCAGTAAGTGGAAGTTCTGTGGGTGAAAATGCCTTGTTGATTCCAGAGGAGAATGGCCAGACTGGTTCGAGCTGATAGAAAGGCAACAGTAACTCAAATAACCACTTGTTACAACAGAGGTCTGCAGAAGAACATCTCTGAACACACTACATGTCAAACCTTGAAGCAGATGGGCTACAGCAGCAGAAGACACACCGGGTGCCACTCTTGTCAGCTAAGAACAGGAAACTGAGGCTACAGTTCACACAGGCTCACCAAAATTGGACAACAAAAGACTGTAAATGTTGGCTAGTTTGGTGAGTCTTGATTTCTGCTGCGACGTTCAGATGGTAGGGACAGAATTAGGCATAAACAACATGAAAGCATGGATCCATCCTGCCTTGTAATCAGGGTTCATGCTGCTGCTGGTGTAATGGTGTGGGGGACATTTCTATTAATTATATTTTATATAAGCTTTTACATTGGCTTAGACTTGGTGGACTAGATTTGTTATGCTGCTGCTGCATGAGTGAAGGCTACTGCCGAAACATGCACATAAATTCAGTGGATAGGTACGAGCTGCTGCACGGAAATTATGGAGAACCCCTTAGCAGATCTAGGCAGGTGGTGCTGGGGAAGGTGAAGGGCTAGGAAAAGTCCCATGTCATACTGCACTGAGTTGAGCTGGTTTGGGATGGAAATAAATAGGTTCCATACAGTAGACAGAACAAAAATATTGATTGGCTAGAGCAACCAGTTTTAAGAGAACCAATCAGATGCTCTGAAGAGTTTTATGACTGAACTAGGCCTATGTAATTTTAAATAAAGTTTGATTCTTTCAGTCTAATCAGAACAGTTTGTGCAGCACATTTCAGTGTGGATTGCTTTGTGATCCTCTCACGATGTAATACAGCCTTTCCAAAGAGGCTTTTATTGTAGGATGCAGCTGCACAAAGTATATTGCACCCAACAGCAAACCTGCAGCAAAGCGCTTTAACTCATTTCATGAAAGAGAACATTTGCAGAAAAGTACATAGAAGGCACAGCAGCAAAATATAGCCTATACTTAATTTACAATTGTTACTTATGAGAAAAAAAAATGAAGAGAAAATAATGAAAAATGATTACCCCAATACTTGTAATTACTTGGTTCTGTAATGCATAATATAAAAAAAAAAAGTTATAAAGGTTTAACAAATTGAATGCATTTAAATATATTGACATTACTGTAATGATTTGCTCCTAATTTAACTGATATACAAATCATTTTACTATTAGTTCACAAGATCACAATGTTCATAATGTACATTTGAGAGCCTGCAGGAGGCCCAAAGAGGCTTAAGTTATTACTGACACTATCACAAAGCAAATGTTTGAGTATCTGGACAGCTGCCACAGAGGATAAGTGTGAAATGGAGATTTTATTTATCTCAGAGGATAACAATGTTATCCAGCAAAGAGACAGAGAACATCATTGACAGAAAAAAAGGATGATCAGACGAAAAAAAAAAAAAGAAAAAGAGGGAGGAGGGCGGAAAGAGAGAAAGTGCACACGGCTGGCGTAGAGTGGGTGTGGAATGCATAGGACCGGCCAAATGTGAATCTAGTCCCGCAGAGCACATGAGGGAATTGAGATCTGCTATGACAGGAATGTGAGAGTGGGATATCATTAAGCAGGGAGAGCAGCCCTCTCGTCCACATACGGCGACTAACACCACAGGGACGCACAGCAACAACAGCTGCCTAATAATACTCACTGACTGACTGCACACCAGCCTCATAAAAACGACCAGCCAACTGCAGGGAGAGGACAGAAATCATTACTGTGTTTTTCTGTCTCCTTCAAGATGGCCTCTTTGAAGAGGAAGCACTTCCAAGATTTCCCTTCACACTGAAACGCTCATCCCCTCTAGCAATCCAGACAGAAACAGGAACAAATTGCAGACGCACAGACAGATTTTAAAATTGTTCTGCAAGACCTCTAGGCTCACTGTATGAGGATGTGTTTATTCACTGCACTGAATACAAATTGCAAGTGACATGTTATATGCAAAATCACACTTATACAGGTGCTGGTCATATAATTAGAATATCATCAAAAAGTTGATTTATTTCACTAATTCCATTCAAAAAGTGAAACTTGTATATTATATTCATTCATTACACACAGACTGATATATTTCAAATGTTTACTTCTTTTAATTTTGATGATTATAACTGACAACTAAGGAAAATCCCAAATTCAGTATCTCAGAAAATTAGAATATTACTTAAGACCAATACAAAGAAAGGATTTTTAGAAATCTTGGCCAACTGAAAAGTATGAACATGAAAAGTATGAGCATGTACAGCGATCAATACTTAGTTGGGGCTCCTTTTGCCTGAATTACTGCAGCAATGCGGCGTGGCATGGAGTCGATCAGTCTGTGGCCCTGTTCAGGTGTTATGAGAGCCCAGGTTGCTCTGATAGTGGCCTTCAGCTCTTCTGCATTGTTGGGTCTGGCATATCGCATCTTCCTCTTCACAATACCCCATAGATTTTCAGGCAAGTTTGCTGGCCAATTAAGAACAGGGATACCATGGTCCTTAAACCAGGTACTGGTAGCTTTGGCACTGTGTGCAGGTGCCAAGTCCTATTGGAAAATGAAATCTGCATCTCCATAAAGTTGGTCAGCAGCAGGAAGCATGAAGTACTCTAAAACTTCCTGGTATACGGCTGCGTTGACCTTGGACCTCAGAAAACACAGTGGACCAACACCAGCAGATGACTGTGTGCTTCTCCTCTCATTTCCAAAGGAAATGCAAAATTTACTTTCATCAGAGAACATAACTTTGGACCACTCAGCAGCAGCCCAGTCCTTTTTGTCTTTAGCCCAGGCGAGACGCTTCTGACGCTGTCAGTAGTTCAAGAGTGGCTTGACACAAGGAATGCGACAGCTGAAACCCATGTCTTGTATACGTCTGTGCGTAGTGGTTCTTGAAGCACTGACTCCAGCTGCAGTCCACTCTTTGTGAATCTCCCCCACATTTTTGAATGGGTTTTGTTTCACAATCCTCTCCAGGGTGCGGTTATCCCTATTGCTTGTACACTTTTTTTCTACCACATCTTTTCCTTCCCTTCGCCTCTCTATTAATGTGCTTGGACACAGAGCTCTGTGAACAGTCAGCCTCTTTTGCAATGACCTTTTGTGTCTTGCCCTCCTTGTGCAAGGTGTCAATGGTCGTCTTTTGGACAACTGTCAAGTCAGCAGTCTTCCCCATGATTGTGTAGCCTACAGAACTAGACTGAGAGACCATTTAAAGGCCTTTGCAGGTGTTTTGAGTTAATTAGCTGATTAGAGTGTGGCACCAGGTGTCTTCAATATTGAACTTTTTCACAATATTCTAATTTTCTGAGATACTGAATTTGGGATTTTCCTTAGTTGTCAGTTATAATAATCAAAATTAAAAGAAATAAACAAACATTTTAAATATATCAGTTTGTGTGTAATGAATGAATATAATATGCAAGTTTCACTTTTTGAATGGAATTAGTGAAATAATTAAACTTTTTTGATGATATTCTAATTATATGACCAGCACCTGTATATCTATATCTATATATCTATCTATCTATCTATATATATATATATATATATATATATATATATATATATATATATATATATATATATATATATCTATCTATCTATCTATCTATCTATCTATCTATCTATCTATCTATCTATCTATCTATATATATATATATAAAAATAGGAGGCCAAACTGTAAATAAATGTATAAAAGAAATAACTTAAATATATTAATATATTTACAAATATGAATTCATATTTAAAAATCAGAAT